>NC_025994.2:107328866-107491297 GCF_000442705.2 Elaeis guineensis
TATGAAGTAGTATGCAGCATGTTATATTTCTCCATCTGCTCAAAATCTTTGCAGGATCTCTAACTAATTTTTTTGAGGCTTTTACTATGGAAATAAGATAAAGTCATATATAATGTTATATGTTCTCTGGAGTTGTTGAATATGGATCCAGAGCTTCTGTTGCAGAAAGACGGATAACAAATCCCTGAAATATGCTCTTTACTAGCGATGTTTCTATTCTTAATAAGTCGAAGTAATTAAAAGAGTGTAATTTTTTAATTGCACCTGAATTTGTGTTCACGTTGCTAGTGATTTGAATAAATGTTAACTTCGAAGGGAAGATGGTATATTATCAATTATATGTCTGAGAGCCATTTGGATGAAATTATGTGGGAAAATCAGTGCCCTTAAGCTTCAAGCTAATGGAGGCATCTGCTATATGCCATTGCAAAGTAATGAGTTGGATGACCTATATAGCAGCTTGTAAGGACTGTTTTCATATCTGTGGATCCTTGCTTGGTTCAAGCTACATCTAAAGTTGATTTGAGCTATAAGTAGATAAAGCCTGTAATATTTGCTAATCTTGCAAGCTATCATTAAAATAGGGTCATGATTTAAAGATAATGGATATTCAACTCTTTTTTCTTTTTTTTTTAAATTTTTTATTTTATAGCTGAACTTTTTACATTGAACAAAATCGGTTGTCTTAGTAGTTCATTTTATATGGATAAACATTTCACATCTACATGTTGTATATATGACTTTTAAGTACTTACCATATTGGTCTATGGGTGGCATACCATACTGGATTTGTAGGGCACTTTAAGTACCATAATGGTATGCCCTTGTTTCAGCACTAGGTTCTGGATTGGACATGTGCATCCATTGGGGTGAGCTGGGTTAACGTCAGGCCAAGCCTCAAATCAAGAGCAACCGAACTGGCTCAAGCCTGGCTTTGCTTTAGGCAGAATTTTTGGAGCCTGAGTCCTGCATCATAATAGAAGGTCAAGGCATGTACTTGGCATGGCCCAACCTGAAAATACACAAGCCTTTGTTTCACTGCCGGCCATGGTGGTCCATTCGCCTACGCTGGAGACCAATATGAAAGAGGGAGAAAGGTAGCAGGAAATAGGATGTGGATGCAGGCATGCAGCAGCAGTCTAGTAGTTGTGACACAAATGAAAGTGAAATGGAGTGTGGGAGAGGGAGGGGTGAGAGATGCTAGGAAAGGAAGAAATAAGAGAAATGCTGAGAGGGATGCGGTGTGTAGGAAAGGATTTTTAAGTATTAAATATATATATTTGAACAATAGTTGGGCCACTCAGGGTTGGGTACTTTTGACACAACTTGAGCATGGGCCAGAGCATGGCCTGGCCCAATGTGTCAAAATGCATGCCCAGGCCTGCCTAGAATTTGGGCTGGTGGACCGGGTCAGTCAGGTTGGGCTGGCTTTGATCATGCTACAGTTTGGGTATTGATACTGGTAGCTGAGACCTTGTTGCATACTTCTACTAAATATAAAACCAATGCTACCTAAGTGAGAGATTTCCACATTCATTTGAAGAATTAGGTCATTTAAAGAAGTGCCTGTAAGCTGAAGATTTTCTATATATGTCAATGTATGCACACGTGTGTATATGTTTAATAAAATTTTAGTTTCAATCTCACTAATGCAGATAAATGATGGAACATCTAGATTTAAACTCAACACTATTAAATATGTTCTAGAGTGTCTTGTATGATTAGGCACAAAATCATTTGTTTGTAGGTTTTGTACTTGTTCCTCAGGTGATCTTGTGACATGCTATTTTCTTAGGAAAATTAATTCACGGTTTAGAAGATTCTGAATCTGTTGAATCTTAGTTTTTTCATGTTTTTAAGGTGTATATATTAATATATGGTGATCAATAGTTTGGCTTTTCATTTTATATTACCAGTCTCTTGGATGCTTATGCAAGAATTCTCCAAAACTAACTTAAGAATTCTCCAAAACTAACTTATGTTTATATTTCAAAAAAGTAGCGCATGATCAATGGCATGGATCCTCAATATTCCCATTATTGATTTGTATTGCCAGTGTTGAAGCTTCAACCATACTGATGCAAATGCGGCAATAAAATGTCTAAATTGAAAAGCCGCACCATTAAACATGATAGACAACATCTAAATGTCTAGAAAACAAAAATCAGAAGTTCTGGAAAATTCCCATATATGCATCAAGTTGTTCCGAAAAGGAAAATTAGTGCAATGATAATTTTTTGATTTGACATATGATTTAGAACTTACAAGCATCTAGTTTAGTTGGGATTATGATGTATGTGCTCTAATCTTTTTGGATCAAGATCAATGATTTGGAGTTCTAGTCTATAGACTTTACGATCTTTTTTGAGAGAGAAAGGAAGCCCCACCCAAAATTTATTACCCAGGTCGAAATACTTGGGATGTACCACTGAAGACTTGAACCTAGTTACCCAGAATCTCCCCAATGAGAGGGGGGATGTCATCACTAGGTCATTAGTATGCTAATTGTATTGATATTCTGCATTTTTGTCTCTACTTGATGCGTAGGCAATAGACTGTCAGAGCATGGAAGTTTTTTGTTTTGTTTTATTTTTGTTTTTGAGCACTTGAAATGTTGTATTTCATGTTCAAACTTTTGGATCCTTAATTTATCATGATACACGTGCATCCTTGTGTATCATTTGTTTGTGCATGTGTTTGCATGGGCATGTGTAATTTTCTCAAATACCTTTCAGACCTTTTCTGATCGGGTATAACCTTTCCAGGGAGGTTAAATGCTGGGGCAGATGGTAATGAGCATGATTGCCTCTTATTTTCACTATTATGAGGCTAACATGATCTGATGGTTCATAATTGTTGCATTAACGAGTGAGATTTTTACTGCTTATTAATGATGAGCCTGATGTGAAGGTTTCTGCTCATTATTATTTGTTTTTGTTTTCCGGCCAATGTTTGCCACTTTTGAGGAAATATTCTTGGCATCTGCTCAGAAGTCGTGATGCATATGTGCTAAGTGAAATCAGTCATCTTCTTGCTGCTTTTATGTTTATTATATATTTTGTCTTTTTTATGCTTGTGTTTCATTTAACTTCCAATTATCTTTTAGGAAGTGCAATTTACAGATGTGGTCTACTAACTAAATTCATTGTGTTTACAGTTCAGTTTTCAGGGAGATGAAAAAATATCAGAAGGATTTTTCCAGCTGGTGTGGTGAGTGCCAGCGGGAAAGGAAGGAAAGACAGCGTCACTCAGTTGCTGCTACCAAGCTGGTCGCATTCTCACCTTGTTTCTTCTACTTCTTATTCTTGGTCTTATTCTCCTTTGTCTGAGCGTATTGTGAAATTTACAAGAAGTTACAATGCTTTGGTGTTACAATAATATGTCCTTTGTTTATCTTCCACAGGCATTCCTTCGGAGTGGAGGATCCATCATCTAAGCGATTTTTTTGTTTGTGATTTAGATTGGGTGGTTGTAAAATAGCATCCTTGTTCTTTCAGATCCCAAGGAGTTGCCGTTGTAATTTTCTGTAGTTCTATAGCCTTGCCCCCTTTCTAAGATGGTTGTAGTTTGAAGGACATTTGTAAATGCTAGTTTCTTTATTTATGAGTTTTTTAATGTCAAAATCCAGCCCTAATATTTTAAGTAGGGATTGTTAAATAGTAGCATCACTTCTGTGAAGGGATGGCCATCGCTATGCGCAACTTCATGGATTTGCAAATGCATCTATAAGGATGCAGAATTCTTTTAGGAATATCATTAGTGTGCTGAACAGGCAATATGTTGGTGAAGAACTGAAATTTCCAAGTAACAGGTCAGGAAAGATTTTGCGGGGATGATGCCCAGACATGAGTTCTTTTGGTGGAATGCTTTGGAATCTTTTTGCTTTTGATGGAAACATTTTAACATGTGGAGCAATTGCAGGCCAGTCCTTGTAAAGGATCGGTTGAGTTTTTTTTCTCTCTCAGATAGAATGCATTTTTAATTGGTTGCTTGAAACTTAAGGTTGTATGTATGTGCATACCATTCCTTTATTGACTTGAGATCTTCGGAAGACCATCGTTATTGGTTAAATTGGGGGCTTAATTTTCTTAGTTCAAGTTCATTTGCCGTAGTAGAGGGTGCACGTGGCTCCATGTTAACTTGAGAAGTGGACACAAATCTTGCCCGGTTGGTCTGATTCCCAGTTTGGGATCTTATTTATCGAAATCCAATGGGATCGGGAGGCCGGGTAATCGATCCCGAGCCAACACAATCCATTTATGCTATACTATTTGTTGGATTGGAGTACGTTAGAGATATTCTTTTGTTGCTATGGGCTTTTATTTTCTTTCTATTTTGAATGGATTGTTTGATTGAACATTTACCTGTTCTTTTATTTGAACATTCGAATAATCTTAGTCTAATAGATAATTCTCTTCCTCCTATATATCTCATTTGCTCGATTGACTTGTTAATATGTATAAAATAACTTTGAGGTTAAGTTGATGGATATGGAATTTGCCACCTTTGAAAAAATTTATAAAATATGGACATGGTGTTTGCCTTCATTTATTTGTCTTTAATATGTTAAGTATGGCTTAAAACTTCATAATTTTCTATTGTTTGAATAAACTATTATGTTGTTGTTGTATGATTTTTTTTTTTTGTTATTTCTACTAAATATTTCTATGGTAGCTTTTTTTTTTTTTCAATGGTCGAAGCTTGAGGTATTATATTATTCTCAAATAAAATTTATATTTACTTTTTTATTCTTGAAAAAATGCATAACCCAAGAATTGATCCAAACCAACTTGTTATTGGGTTGATTTGGGTTCTGATGTTGATCCATATTTTGCTTGAGATTAGTAGGGGCTAACTCCTACCTGCTATACTAAAATTATTGTACCCTAAAATTATTGTACCCTGACTAAAGGGACAAGTCACTATTTGTAGAATTAGGTAAATTAATTAATCAAAGGTCAAAAAGGAAGGCGAGGCCACATTAAACTAAGCCTCAAACCTCTTGCTTAGAGGGCAAAAGGTGATACTATCCAAGTTAGGGTTTACTGATTTAGTAAATTATTATGTTCTATATGAAAGTTTACTTCTATTATTGCCGGTGCTATTCTCTAATACCTCTTTTTACATATTAATCATTATTTTTTAGTAATTAAATTTGTACAATTGAATGAAACTATCTGTAAAAGTAAACCTCTCATGTTTTTTTTTTTTGAACTGTTACGAGCACAAGCCCTTCACTAATCTCCAATAAGGGGCCTCCAGCAATTGTTAGCATCTATCATGATTGATCCATAAGGTGTGCTGAGGAGTTCAGAATTGTAGAGGACAGAAAAAAATGATTTGATGAAGGTAGGATGGTTGTTTAGAAGTGTTAAGTGATCGTACTTGAAATAGTGATTGTTTTTGATAAGTTTTAGATGAAATATCGATGGAAGTTTTTTTTTCCTCTCTTCTTTCCGTATGACTAGATTTTGGTGGGTTAATCATGTGTTCTATTGAGAAAATAGATCTTATTTTTTCCCTACAAGAATCGGCCGAGAAAGATTCGGTTAATATAGGCTGGATCAGATCTTATATATTATAATACTAAAAATTCTATTTCCAATTCAGATCTAGGGCGATTATCCAAATAGGCTCTTATAATTCATTTCTTCTGTTTTAGGGCAATACTGAAAATGGCAGCTTCCGCACGCCCTTTCTGTGCCTCTGAATTATCGGGTCGGGTTTGTAATTTAACGGACCGGACTCGAATTCCTGGATCGGCTCCAATCCGATCCGTTTAAGGGCTTAATCGTGGAACCGCTAGTACTCTCAGCCCTTCCTCTCTTTTCCTAGGTGCTGCAGCGACCGGCGATTTTTTCAGACCAAGGTTGGAACGCTTTAAAGACCTCGACCCCGATCTTAGACCTGATTTTCCTTGTCCAATTCTTTCTTCGATTTTTTCAGAAAAAATATTTTTATCTTTTGTTTTTTTATTTTCCCTCAATCTGTGAAGAAGGAAGCGGCAATGGCGGTACTTGAAGATGGGAGAGCTTCTGAGAAGAGATCAGGCGACGATGGCGATGATATGCCCATCTTCAATGCTGAGAATCTACAGAGCAACATGAAATCCATCTACTACAGGTCCAATCTCAACCTGTCATGTCAATTCGGAAATAGATCTATGATTTTCGAGGGAATATTGCCTTTATGAAGAATTCACATGTTAATTCGTGATAAGCATCGGTTGTCTCCATGTTCTCCTTAGTAGTGATAGCTGACTGCAACATTGTGCACGGCTGTCTTATGAGATTGCTCTTTTACTCTGCGTGCGCTAAGAAATATATAGTCAGTCTCAAAGGTTGGATTTTTGGGAGACTCCTTTGTGTACCTCTCTATGCTAATTTTGCCTCCTAGGAGCCCCTGTAATTCGGGTCGTATAATTACGAGCTACTTGTTTGGACCTAGATAGTTGCAGAGTCGTCTAATATGAAATAGAATTCAAAACAAAGGATTCCTTAGCCTTTTGACGAGGAGATAGAAGGTAGGTACAAGCTCTTTGAACGGGAAATGCAAAGAGAAACTTAGTTGCAAATCTTTATGCAAATTGCTAACAACCATGACATCATTTTAGGACAATGATACAGGTAATCTACTGCATATGTGGCCTTGCCCCATAATTTAATGCACAATTTGTTACCACTAAGTTGATCGATGCTTTTGTTAGCGTGACTGGCACTATGATAACCTTAATATTTCCCATTCAGGGTACTTAAACGATTTACAAGTCAGTAAAATCTCATTTTTATGCCCAAATGGAAGCAAGAAAGTTAGAGACTGATAAAAAGGAACACAACTGATTTCTTGTTTGAAAATAGATTTTGGATTACACTAATAGTTAGTCCTATCACATGCAAACAACAAACTGATAAGAAACAAAACTGAAATATCTTGAGGTGGCACACATCCCTCTTGGCGATTAAATAGAGCCTAAAATTCGAAGTTTCAGTGATGGGAATCATATTACAATATAAGTTGCTTGAGGATTGATTTGATTGCCTTAATCATTGTTTTCGGTTAATACCCCCAATTTCCCACAATATTTAAGGGGCTATGTTTATGTTTAGGTCAACGACAAGAGCTAAAGTGGTTATTTGGTTGGTCCTTAGTTGCGGGCAAATGTCTAAGGAATTTGGTTTTCTCTATTTTGATTTTTTTTTTAATTGATGTTGATTGGCTTCATAAATGATAACATAAGGTTGATGTTAGATTCGGGATCTTGTCTAGCCATGTGCAAGGGATAAGAAGCTCCAATAAATTATGTTCATCCCAAACCTCGGCATTCACTTATTACTTCTAAACCAAACTCCAAAAATCCATGACCTTTGACCAGGAGAATGCCTTTTTCTTTGGTCCCGCGAGTGTTATCAGAGGGAATCAGGTACTCAGTACTAGCCTTTCTAGTTGGTTTGTCACATACACTTTGTAGTCAATTAGGGAGAGGTAACCGGTAACAATACAAGCAAGTGCCCTTTGCTATCCTACTAGCACCTGATCATGTCTTCAGTTTCTAGGTCCTAAATCATTCTTTTAGTATCCACTAAAGGGATGATCAAGTAGGGGATGAATTTGATAATTTTAGATTTGTAGTGGTTTAGTGAGGAGAGAAGAGGGGCGAG
Organism: Elaeis guineensis; assembly: GCF_000442705.2. Taxonomy (NCBI): domain Eukaryota; kingdom Viridiplantae; phylum Streptophyta; class Magnoliopsida; order Arecales; family Arecaceae; genus Elaeis; species Elaeis guineensis. Next base: position 107,336,525 of record NC_025994.2, read on the forward strand.
ATAATTAAGCTATGATTTGCATCAGAACATTTGGAAGAAATAGGAAAAATAATCACACAAGTTTGGAGAGCAGAGAGGAGGAATAATCTAATGGATAGTGGGACAAATCTCTGGAGCTGATGCAGATTTTTACCTGGAATGTCATAGATCTAGGAGATGCAAATGATAAAAGTACATTGGAGAGTCTATTGGATAAAAAAAGTCATTTTCTATTCAAGAAACGGGAGTGAAGGACTCAAAATTTGCCATAACAATGGTCTTAGAAATTTAAGCGCAAACTTCCATGGGTGAAATGGAAAATAATTTTTTGGGTTTCTGTTGAGCATGGCATCCATTTTGTGCAGTGAAGTGAAATGTGTAAGTCTATGTTTGCAATGCTCTGGGTAAGAAACTAATAATGGTTACTGTGACAACTAGGACATATTTTTTATCCATTTTTCATTTAATTATTTGAAAAAATTATGAGTTGTTTCTTGTAAATTTACCTTCTTGCTTTATAGAGTAAGAGTGGATGTTGGTTTACTTAAAAATAAGATTATTGTTAAGTTCAAGCTGATATAGCAGTTCTCTATTTTGCTTCCTAAAAGGTGTGGAACACCATCTAATAGAAAACTGAACAATCCACTTCTGTCTCTGCAGTCGTACCTTCTTGTCTATCATTGGTGGAGTGGTTGCCGGAATTTGGGGATTTACTGGCTTGATGGGCTTTATTTTTTATTTCTTAATTATGGCAACTGCTTCTCTGGGATTTGTGGCGAAGGCAAAATTTTCGACACACAAATACTTTGATTGTCGGAACAGAATTCTAATGGATGGATTTCTGGGTGGCCTTATGGTACAATTCTAACTCATTTGTACTGGTTACATGCGGAATCTGTCATTTTAAAATATAGCAAAGAATGCAAGTTTTTAATTGCTTTTGTAATAATGAACTATCATATTTTTCCTAGCCAATTGTCTTTTAAGCAAATCTAATAACTATGCCAAATCATGTGCTGGATATCTATGTTTATGTCTTATTGCTTCCTAGATTACAAACTTCTTCCCTTTGCCTAATAACATGGATGCAATATCATATACCATTTTGTAGGAGTTAATGATATCATATCTTTTTTCTTATGAACATTTAGCCTAATAGCAACTCCAAACTTTTGTTGGTTGCTTAATACAGTTGATGGTTTGACTCCAGTAAAGCTTTTTGTTGGCTTTAGGTCTGCAGCTGGGCAAGAATGTTTTAGATTATAATTCGGAAATTAGAAATGTAACCTGGAGAATATATCTATGAAACTACCAATTATTACCTCCCTTGTTCTACAAACTCGCACCAGGGACTTGACAGACAATCTTCTGTGGGATTTACTGCTATCTAATATGAATTTCTGGATAATGTTTTAATTGGACTTGGATGTCTGGAGGGACTCTGTTATATTATGCCATGCCATAAAGACAATGCAAAAGCACCAACAACTTCTACTATCACTGGGGATCGATAAGAGCAGAGGAAAAATCATCACCTTGTTTCTCCACTTGATTTTCTGGTTTTTCTGCTTGATATATCAGAGTGCACACGCTCACCCACATATATGAGCTACAGTCCATGGTCTGATAACCCCACAACCTTTCTTAGAAAACTAATTATTTGATCTTCATCATGAAGCAAATGACTACTTCGCTGAAATAAGTGGATAGCCTTGCCTATTCGTAAAACACAATTTTCTTGGCTTTATGCACGCCCGATCACATAAGTAAGGCCTACAAAAAGGATGAAGTCTTCAAAGTTCAAACTATTAGAAAAGGTTCTTTGATCCCTCTCTCCATTGCAAGAACAAATTCAAGCAGTAAGCTAAAAATAGAGGTAGAAAAATATAGAGATAAAAAATGTATTCTTTGTCATTTGAGGATCTTTTGGTTTAGGGAAAAAAGGGTTATAGTGTGTGGAATAAATTCTTTGTATTAACTGTTAAAATTTAAGAGAATATAGCTGACTATGCCTAATCTTTGCACCTATTTTGATAGTGCGGACTAAAGTTTCTTTGGGCGTGTTTCTTATTGCTTGAGTTCTGTAGTCTTGGCTATTTTTAGTTGAGACTCACAAATTTTTGTATGGTTTCGACCAACTTTTGGTGTGTTTAAGAGAAATTGATAACTCCATCAAAACAGGTTATGTATGGTTAAAAGTCTTGTGCTTAGGATGTCTTTTTCTCTTTCCCCTTTTAGGTAGAAGCTGTGATGCAAGACCACCTAAGGATGGCCTACAACGTAAGAGAAGATCCAAAGAGAATATTAGATTAGGGTTGTAACTTTGTAACTGATGTTGTTGCTTACCATGGTTTGGGAACGGAACAGCTAAGAACCAGTATTGTATGGACACATATGCAAGAATCAAATTCAAACATCTCTCCTAGTTTGAGAGAGAGAAAACTGGAGATAGCAAATAGTGGTCGTCCAGATCCAATGGGTTTTCTTTTGGATGCCCTTGGCCTCGGTACCAGTTCTCCACATCTAAGTTGTAGAAGCAGCGGACTTTCTGCTCTATCGCATTCATCCCAACTCTCAGTGGTGAGTTTCCCCAGATCCATATGACCACCACACTTCTGTCACTTCCAGTAAGCCTTGAGGTCTCTCTCTCACACAGACAAATCTCATGTTATCTCTTTAGCTCCCATTTTGTCTTTGGAAGCCCAAATTTGGTTTCAGAGGAGGAAATTGTTGATTAATTCTTGAGGGTTAAAGAAGAGGAGCTTGGAGATGGAGAGTGCCCCATGTGGCATCAGGCAGCCTGCTGTCCCATGTACTGCATGCCCTTTCAACCATGGCCTTTCTGCAATAGATGGATGGCTGTGATTTAGAGCTGTGATTTAGAGATTGGACCCCTTCAGTCAAATCCTGATCTGGTGAGGAGCCAGATTCTTTGCTACTAGGAGCTTTGTGGAGGAAAGATTTATGTACATTGAGCCAAGAACGCCAAGATATCGATGTGTAAAGGCCATCATAGTGTAGCTAGCATGGTCACGATCCCGTCCACCCATTTTTTTCTTAATTTCTTGTAAAAACGCGAGCAAAAATTATATATTTTTGAAATAAGTAGAGACTTGTTTGTTTGATCTGTTTCTTTAAGAACACCGTATTCATGCTTTAGAGCATAAATCTGGGATCGAATTGAAGAATCTTGGGAGATTCAGGTTAAATGTCAGATAATTTTGAATATGATGTTAGAATACTTAGAATTACTGATAAAATGAATTAGCAAGAATAGAACAACTTTAAATTTGAAAATTTAGATGGAAAGTTCGAAATTTGTATAATGAATACCGACATAGATGACAGGTATCCATTTCTCAAGATTAGTATGCAAAAGGGTATTTCTTATTTGAATTAAATATAAAATGTCTCCAAGATTGTGAGGTTATGATATGTGAAAGGACTTTTATAGAGTCCTATCTGAAACAAATGTTGATTAAATGAGTCTTTTATAAGAATCAACTAGTTTGTGCTTAATCATTTTTATTATTTCTTGCTTGCTTTTGCTTATATTAATGTTTGCCATGTTTTTATCTCTACCTTTCATTTTTTGCTTGATATGGCTAAACCTTCTCTCTAATATTTTGTTAATTATATGTTTGCAGTCGTTCGTGCTGTTCTGGACGTATCCTTTAATCAGGGTAGAAAGTTTATGCTCATAGTTACATCTTCTACATATTCTTTACTGGCTTGTTTTGATGGATTTGCATTTCCCACTGCCATTTATTCACAAATTTCCTCCTGCAAAATCAGGTTATCCTCGGTTGTCCCATGAACCCCCTTGATTAATAATTCCTTATATGACAGTGCTAAGGTACCGCTGAAAACTACGAAAAGGTCAAAACCAATGTGTGGCACTTCTGTTGTTCCTTTTCTAGCTGTTACTTGTTTGAGGAGCAATAGAAGGTTGCACATTTCTGTGTATCTTGTGTCTTAAGAGTTGTGTCAGCATTTCACATTTGTTTAACCAACTTGTTCTTTGGGGAACATGGCTGTCCTTCCATCCATGCTGTCTCATATAACTGTATAATGACATGATAGATGCAATACTTCAGCCTTTCAGTTGCAAGATCTTTAACATACTCAGGTTTGCTTATGACATTGTTCACATATTCTGAGCAAGGGGAGCATTTGATTGTACCTGAAGGTGACGCAGAATGATGGTATCTATTATATGCTAATTATGCACGCTGCATTGTCAAAATGCATTCCTGCTGAAAGCTATTGTCATGAGTATTTAGCAGCCACTTGATGAGGAGAAACCTTCTGGCTTATTTGCTTGACGTATAATGTTTTCTTTCTTATTTTACTCCAAGATGAGGATTGCAGCAAAGTCCCTATTTTCTGTTTTCTGCTGACTTAACCTGTTAATTTACTTATGCATTAAAATAGATTGTTACTAGCTGTTGTTCTTGTGGAAACCGGAGCTTGATGATTGGAATTTACAGTGACTTGATTATCGGTTGCATAAGTTGGTAATGTTGGAGTTGGTAACCAGCTAAAGAATTTGCCTAGCTTTTAGAATAACTATTTAAGCAATAGTCTATGATGTATAAGATTTGATAGCTGCATTATTCTTGTGCAGCTATCCTGCCTGATATGTTGGAATTAAATAAATTTTCATATACGCATCGTGTCTTCCAAATAAGACATAAATGCCATCGTACATGTTCAAGACAGACATAATGGGCACCGGTTAGATAAGATAATGATCTTTGGTTAGGAGTGATGGCATTAGGTGAAATAACAGATGATTGTATATTTCGACCGCACCTGAATTTTTGAACTGAACTCCTTTTTTGTCCCTCTCTCGCACACTAATTCTTCTGTGGTGATTGGACTTCTCCACAAGGACAGAGCCACTCTATACGGGATGACGGTTAAACTTTTCCTTTTGGAAGGTAAATAGGAAAAAGGAACATTGCATGTTTGACCATTTTAAAAGTTGTTGGTCCATCTTTCATGTTAGAAATTGGGATCAAGACCATTGGTTCAAGCAGGAAGAACCAAACTAAGACCAACTTCAGCAATGTGACCCAAACCCGACAATGGACTCAATTACCCAATCCTGAGCCCAATCCAATAAGCCGGACTGGTTGGAAGCTTTATTAATACAAATAAACTTTAGCTTCGATTGTTATATTAGGTCCGTTCGAATTGGGAGCCTAAGCCTTGTTCCAATCAAATCCGGTCCACTGATCGATATCTTCCGACCTAGTTCCAACCCGGTTAGATACATACCGGCCATTCCTTTTTCAAAGTGTAGGTCGGTTCAGGCTAGATTCGAGTGAACTCTACCTAGTTGCACTCCTACCCAAAAAAGTGCAGACCCTTGTTCCTTTCCCATCGAGGAGTGCGGTGGAGGTGCTCGCCACTTTCTGTTCACACGGTGTGGTTTGGGCCTTTTGTGTGAACGGTGCGTGTCCATCCTTGATCTCCGTTCCCGGACCCGGAGAGAGACTATGGAGGAGAAGTACTTCGACCTGGTGCTTGTTCCCCTTGGTCTCTTGGTGTCGGCTACCTACCACTCGTGGCTCCTCCTCACCATACTCCGGCATCCAAAGCGCACCGTCATCGGCCTCAACGCCCTCGCCAGGCAACGCTGGGTCAGAGCCATGATGGCCGTGAGTTCCTCCCGTCTCTTCTTCTCTATGTATCGATTTCTCTTGATTCACTTTACTTCTTTTAGGGGAAGTTCAATATCAAGAGGTTAAGCTGACAGATATATATATATATATATATATATATGTTGGGGACATTCTCATCGAATAAGCATGCAAACAATTGACGAAGTAGTCACGGTTTCCAGCTGTAATTGATCACCCCAGTTCAATTTGAAAAAAAAAAAAAATGTAATTAGAAAGGGCTCAAAGCATCAAATGATGCAATATAGAGAATTCTAGGAGCAAAATTTGGGGTTCCAGGTGTTACTAGGGGGCTAGTGGAGAGAGCAGGTGTACTTTTCCCTGGCGATGTTCCTTTGGGGTGGATGCGACTAGGTTCTCCCTGGGTTCTCCTTGGCGATGTTCCTTTGGGGTGTACTTTTCCCTGGGTTTAAAAGAATATTAAACTAGGTTCTCTGTAATCTTGGTTTTCTATGGAGGTGGTAAGGGACTTTCCTTATTCAATTTAATTAATTTAAAGTAAGTATATGAACGGATGGAAAGAAGATTTGAAGAGGTGCAAGAAAAGAGAAAAATAAATTAAGATGAAGGAGATGCAAGTCCAAATTTGACGTTTTGGTTTTCATCGTAGGTATCTATAACCGGCAACATCCCTTTCTGATGCACCGATATCATGACCACATCCAACGGTGGCAAACTAATGCTTCCACTTGTCCTATTACTTTAATTTTAAAAATTGGGTCGGACCATGGGCCCAATCGAACGCTCTGATATAATTGTAGTGAACGACAGATGTAGGAATGCGAAGGAGCTGGACTTCTCTCATTCTTCCTGCTTCCATGACCAGGACCCGCTGAAGAACGGTGTCCTAGCGGTGCAAACAGTGCGCAACAACATTATGGCATCCACAGTGCTGGCCACCACGGCCATCACCCTCGCTTCCCTCATCAGCGTCTTCGTTGCGGCCACCACCACCAACTCGGCGGCCTACTCTTTGCTGGTCTACGGCAACAAGACGGCCCCAATCTCCTCGGTCAAGTTCTTCGCCATCTCCCTCTGCTTCATCCTCGCCTTCCTCTGCAACGTTCAGTCCATCCGCTACTACGCCCATGTCAGCTTCCTTCTCGTCGTGCCGGCCGCCGCGGCTGCATCGAGGGACGGCGGCATCTCGGTTGCCTACGTCTCCAGGAGTCTCAACAAGGGGAGCTTCTTCTGGTCCCTGGGTCTGAGGGCGTTCTACGTGTCGTTCACTCTGTTCCTTTGGATTTTTGGGTCGGTTCCGATGTTGGCCGGTTCCGTGGTGATGTGTTGCTTGTTATATTTCTTGGACACCACGACGGAGTACACGCGAGACCTGCATGATTCTTTTGGGGGACATGAGGAGGCCAGGGATCAGGACGCATGATTACTTGCCACTAATATTGGTTGCTTACACCTGCGTGAAGGCTAGCTAGTTAAACTCAGTGATCATTGAGTTCTTTAATTATCTCTACACTAAAATTTGCCACATGAGATAATTGCATGAAGGATTGACATATTTTGCTAGATGTATGTTCTAGCTGCGCCTTGGGCGTATGTAATTAGGTCTTCTTTTCTCTAAGGTTATTGGAGTTTTGAATGCTCATATATGTAGTTGTATATCATATAATCGCCCGTAGAGGAGTAAGAGTGAAAAAAGGAAAAGGAAGTTAAACATGGTCCTACATTCGTTTGATTAATGTTCATACGTCTAACCATATCATACATATATTTGCTTATGAGAAACCAATAGCGAAAAATACTGGAAATTTGGCACCTAATCCTTCGTTTTTACTGGCATTTCTGATTAGTTTTTATACAGCCACAACTTTTTTTTTTTAGAAAAAGAATATAGGTGCCATTTAGAAGGCAACAGCTAAGTAGGGCCATGTGGCCTTACCCTATGGAACTCCATTAATTGGTGGTGCACTAGTGTATATATATATACTAGGAATATAATACGCAAATGAGCAATGCTACGATAACTCAAAAAAATCACTAAGAAAAGTCACTCAGGTACATTCCACCAATCACCTTGCTTCATTTCATGGTTAACTTTACGACGCCGATTCGAAAGAGAGCAACTGCAATACACCATACCAGCTGAGTGACTTTTGAATGATATTTTTGAGTTACTCTCAATCATTTTTTGTATGCGAATGGTGACATACGGTTCTAGTGTGACAGATGGATCAGAGGGAGAAGGCTGAGCTATGGATGAGGCTCACAAAATTACCACGATAAGCAATTTATCATCCATGTTGTCCACAAACAAATCCACATTTCCTTGTGTATAGCATTACCTTTTTGTGTACAAGATCAGACTTTGTCACGTGCGGTCTTGCACGCTATGTGAACCCAGCAATGCCTCTAGCCTACGTAAGCCTGATATATGTTTTGGATATATCCTTCACCAGACTCCAGTCTATTATGATATAAAACCGTTCACATGTCCCGTGTAACATCCAACCTTATCCACGAGGCTAGCATCTCGAGATATCTAGATAAAAGTTAGGATATCGAGAAGCATATTTTTTACGAAATATTTGAACTATATCCCTGTGTACATCATGTGGCTGTGCACCATGTCAATTTTTGTATTTTCTTTTTGTGAGCTCGATTTATTATGCACTCATCTCGATGACTGATTTATAAGAAGAAGATGACCTAATTGGCATGCTACATGATTATATTGGTGCATGTGGTGTAGGGTATAATTTGCTTCAATATTCTCTATCTTAGGTAGTGTTTGGTTATCAAAATATTATTTTTAGAATAGGAATACGAATTCTCGGTGAATAGCTATTCACTCTTGTTATTTCAGATTTCTGTTTGGAAAGAAATCTGATATTCTATCTTTATTCCAGTACAATTAATGCAGTATTACTTCAAGTCGTGTTTGGTTGATATAGGAATAAACTTCTATACCATGAGGAATAGAGAATGAATTTTTCAAAGAAACAAGAATGCCCTTAGCCAAGTTTAAGATATGAGTTGGTTTTTTGGCTAAGTATGAGTACCATGTAGTATTGTGAGGCAGCAAATAAGAATATGAACTTTCAATTGAACTAATAAGAACTAATAAGAATTATACATATTCTTAACAAAAAGTAACATGGAAACATAAGAAACTGGAGGAATCATGTTTACAGACCTAGAAGCATATGAACACCCATATAGAAACCTCCACATGAGCCTGCATCTCAAAAATATGAACCTGGAAGCTGCATATGAACCTCTAAGTATATAAAATATGACTGTAGAAACAAAGAACACAAATGACAACAACATGCTGGTGAGAGTAATAGCAGCCAAGACAACAACATGTTTATGCTGGTAGGAGGACACTAGAGCAGCGAAGGAGACGGAGGGGAGGAGGTCTGCAGAGGAGATCAAGCAACCGAGAAGGCTAGAAGATGAAAGAGGTAAAAGAGGGCCTCACCGTCCCATCATTTAACCCAAATGACATTGAATACCCCGGTGGGAGGGGGGGGCGGGGAATAACCAGAGCGTGAATACCGAATTCCATTGGGGACCATGGAATTCGTATTCTAAAATAAGAGTGCGTTGACCCGATTAGAGATTCTGGGGTGGCCCACCATGGAATAAGAAGCTGTTTGGTTATAATTCTTGGAATAAAGCTTTATTCCATCTGGAATAAAAGCAACCAAACACTACCTTAGTGACTAATATCCAGTGAGATGTCTGGAGCACTTGCAATAGGAAGAGTTTTCCTTGAAAATGCTATGGAGGAGTCTTTGTACATGTATGGGATCTCAGCTTTGCAAATTCATTCCTTACAATTATATTTGAGCTTCAGTTATTTGGGGCAAGGATTCAAGGCTATCAAATTTTTCATAGAAATCATCAAAAAAAACATTGAAATCCAAGTATTATGTTTAACCGATTGATGTTAACATGAAGAATATTTATCCACATTAATTTTATTTTTATAAAGTTAGAGTTGAGTGTGGCATCAAGGCCAAAAAAGCCATCCCTCTTGAGTTGGTATCCTTTTAGAACAGTTGAGATCTCCCATTTTCATGTATTTTTACTACCCGAAGAAATGGGAAAAATCTATATAGCTATTGCTTTGCAAGAGAATGATACATTGCTGTTGCAATTCTTGTAACCCTTGCAGACTAGCTATATTGGATCCCAACTTTCCATTATGATCACATTAGCTTTGAATTGTCATTTTCTTTTAGGCAAACGTAGAATATCATCTTGAATGCCATCACATCTTTCAAGGAAAACTATCCTGACCTATCTTTCCTTGTTACTTTCATGCTAAAGTCTCAAAAACAGCTTCACATAACCTAGGGTGATCTATCACATGATCTTTCATTGTATGCTGAATTAAGTATTGTGAGGTCATGTGAAAATTATAGAAGAAGCATAAATTACATGGTTGTTCTAGGTGTTCCTTACTTTATTAATTCTAATTTTTCCTATTGGAAAATAAGCTATACTCCATCTGAGTATTGCCCAAAATTCTAATGCCAACTAATTATGCTACCACCTTTAGGAACCAAAATATACATATCCGGATATGCACTTCCAACTTGTGTCAGATTGATTGCATTTTTATTTTTATTTTTTTTGAGTGAATGATGACATGACGTGTCGTGAGACGAACAAATATGTTGTGCTTGTTAGATCAAGATAACATATATATGATATATATGAAACCTGAGGTTTTTCTTTTGGGAAAGACAAAGCTTGGCTATGCATATTGTCACACCCCGAACCCAACACCCGAGTCGGATACGTGATGGCCGCACACTCCTTAGAACAAGCCCTAAAGAATATGCAAGGCCAAATTAAATCATTACAACCTTATCAACCATAATATTTAATTTCAATAATAATTCATAAAACTTGCATAATTACAATTAACATTTCTTCAATCCTCTGATCAGGTATCAATGGTACTCTATCTATGCATCCGCTCACTCACAAATCCATACCATAGTCAACCATGGACATCTTGTAACTCTGAGAAGAAAAAGAAAATGAAGGGGTGTGAGCTTTACAGCCCAGTAAGAATTTCCATATCACACCAATATAATAATATAATCTGAAAATAATGATAGGCAATAACACGTAAAAGTCGATGTTCACTGTCCAGAATACTGCAAACATTTATAGATTATCTGTTTATCAAAAAAAATGCATCATCATATGTTAAATAAGTGAAACAATTTTATTCAACGATTGTTTCATGTCTTATCTTTTCATTTTCTTCTATTATCACATCATCTGTAATCCTTTTCTTTTTCGCTTTAGCTTTAGCTTTGACTTTGGCTTTGGACTACCAGGATCATGCGACGATCTTTTATTCAGATCGATTTCTGTGATCTTCCTCAGATCGAAATATTCATGATCTTTCTCGGATCAAATTCTTCCACACATAAGCCTGTGGGGGCTGTCCCAGGCATAAGCTCCTGGCAAGCTATTCCACATGACAAGGCCAGTCCAAACCATATTTTTCTTTCTCTTTATATTTTCATGAAACTATAATATTTGACTTCATTAATCAATTCAAATTTTGCAGTGTAATATTTCATACCCATATAATCATGCCATCAATCGCTGATACATATGTATTGATATAACATACTCATGCTCAAAATCACATAAATAAATAACAGTGTCTCAGATATAACAAATTCATCGATCTCAAATCCAACGATGCAAAACCAACGATGCAAGACCAACAGTAAAATAGCACATATATAATAGTTCTCAGATCAAATCATTCATGATCTTTCTCGGATCAGATTCTTCATGATCTTTTTCGGATCATATTCTTCCACACATAAGCCTGTGGGGGCTATCCCAGGCATAAGCTCCTGGCAAGCTATTCCACATGACCAGGCCAGTCCAAACCATATTTTTCTTTCTCTTTATATTTTCATAAAACTATAATATTTGACTTTATTAATCAATTCAAATTTTGCAGTGTAATATTTCATACCCATATAATCATGCCATCAATCGCTGATACATATGTATTGATATAACATACTCATGCTCAAAATCACATAAATAAATAACAGTGTCTCAGATATAACAAATTCATCGATCTCAAATCCAACGATGCAAAACCAACGATGCAAGACCAACAGTAAAATAGCACATATATAATAGTGATCATGTACAGAGATTCTTACCTTTACTGATGACTGATCCAAGCACAGAAATCCATGTTCTTCTTTGATTTATGAATTTCTTTAACAAAATATTTCACTCGATATCATGTGCAGACAATCATCTCTTCATAACCCTGATCAAATATAAAGATCATATATGGAGAAAATTATCGATAATTGATCCTAATAACACAGATCGAGGACCTATCTTAGGATTAATCAAAATTAGGATTTACCTAAGTATCTGGATCCTCCACTGATCCATAAGACTTTTAGAGAGAGAAAATCCATGAAGAGAGAGAAAATTCTAGAGAGAGAAAGTAGAGAGAGAATCTTCGTATCCTTCCGATGAGGCAATCATGGTCGAGATCATCAGAGGTCCTATCAGGGTAACTCAATATGAATCAAGTGTTACAAATTTTGAATAGAATCGGACTGGAATCAGATCTACCGCATGAATTTCGGAGCAATCTCAAATCATCTTATTTTCATCTTCAAGTTTATTCTAGGGTTCATGATGCAATCAGAGAGGAAGAAAAGATCCTAGAGAGATAAAATCCGTAAAGAGAGAGAAACGTCTAGAGAGAGAATCTAGAGAGAGAAAATGTAGAGAGAGAAGGTAGAGAGAGGAGAGAGAAAAGAGAGAGAAAGAAGAGAGAAAGGAGAGAGAGGAAAATTCTCTCCTTCTTCTTCTTTTTTATTTTATTTTATTTTATTTTTATTTTTATTTTTCTCTTTCTCTTTTTCCTTTTTTTTCTTTTCTTTTTCTTTTTCCTTTTTCTTTTCTTTTTCTTTTCTTCTTCTTCCTTTCTTCTTTTCTTCCCGCGGCCTTCCCTTGGCTGAAACAGGGGAGGACCGTGAGGTCCCCCCCCCTCGGTGGCTCGGGCTCCGGCGGGGTGGCGGCCTGGCCGGAGATCCGATAACGGCCGGCGATGGGGTTCGGCCGACGGCTCTTTTTTTTTTTTTCGAAAAACAGGGGATTCGTCCCCTTTCTTCATGAATTCCGACCATTGGCCGGTCGCCGGCGGCCAAGGCTTACCGAGGACGACAAGTAGAGAGGTAAGGATCCTATCCTAGGGTGAGACGTCACAAACGGTGGCGCCGGTGGTCGGAAAAGAGAAGAAAGATGGCCCGGCCAAACAGAGCAAAACAGGGTCACCTTGCTCATGGATTTTCCGGCGATCCCGAAGGCCGGAGAGGGTGCACGAAACCATGAAAAAGAGAGGAAGGAAGAGAGGAAGGAGCATAAGGGTTTACCCCAAGCTTCAGCAGCGTCGTCGGCTCCATTTTTCGGCGAGCATGGGAAGAGGTTGCCACGGCTTCTACGGGGAAAAGAAGAGGAATCGGGCTCGAAGATCACCGGTGGAGGGTCTTGAGAGAGGGAGAGGCTTATTTATAGAGAATCCTAGAGTTCTAAGAGGCCTAGAGTTCTTCTCCGATCGAGATTCATCGGAGAAGAAGACTCCTTTCGGGAGTCCTCCTTCCGTCCTTTTTTTTTTTTATCTGGGTTATTACATTCTCCCCTCCTTAAAATAATTTCGTCCTCGAAATTAAGTTATGTTGTTCTAGATACCTATTTCAAAGTATACATTCTTCATGTCATTCTCAAACTTACAATAATATCTTATATATTATTTATTTCTCATGATCTTATTATAACAAAAATTATTTGAAATTTCAAACTCATCCCTTCTTATTGATTTTTCAACTTTTTGAAGAACTGTAATATTTTAGACTTGTATTAATATACCACCGTTATTTGTCTAATACATTTCACTCAAAATTCATAATTATCTCAGACTACCCTTGATAGAAAAGGTCAAACATCGGGCGCTCTTCACAATTATCGATTTCTTTCTTCTCTTGATCTTCCAACAAGTTTTATATGTAATCTCTCATCTTAAGAAAAATCTCAATCTTCTATATCAGTATGAGTAACAATATTAGATAAAAAAATATGAGATCTATGTCAGGACATTCTAAGTTTGAACTAATATCAGAACTATCAAGCTATTAATAAACTTAAGATATCTAAACTTTCTTGGCATTATCTATAATGAAGCAACCTACTAACAAAAATTATCCGACTATGATCATTCTTTATTTACAACTAATGTATTCCATAATATCTTCGAAATCAAAGAATTAATATTTCTAATCAATTTAACCCACCATGCTTTTGCTGCGCACTCTGACCTTAATTTATCAAATTATATAATTATATCAAAGATAAAAATATCCTTATATGTTAGATCAATCCAGGATAGATCCAACCTTCAAATTTTATATAAGATTTAAGGTAAAATTTTAAGTTTCTTTATCTTTACTACCTTCGGGTATAGCATATAAAAATTAAATCTTGATCCACTTCCTATGTTTGAAATCATTGCATAAGTTTCATCACTCTTCAAGAATCCAACATGTCTAGAATCAATTGGAGTTAACCTTAGATTTACCTTACAATCATTTAGATAATTTTTAAATCAATCTTCCTTTTTTTAAAAGAATTGATTTTAACTTGACAACTAAAAGAACTCAAGCTAACATCCTTAAGTAGAATCAACTTGATTATTTCTTATAGAGCTCTCTTCATCACAACCCTTAATATTAATCGATAAATCCATACAAAATCTTGTCCCTTGTATAAGTCATTCAAAATTTAACCCTAGCAAGATGTCTTAGTTCAATTTAAAAAAAATATCTAAACTTTGACTTGAATAATTAATACACTTCACCATCTTCAACAAAAAAACTTAATCTACAGATAATAATTTGAATTATTAAAGATTTCATCATAACCTGTATATCATACTCTGATAAAATAATAATTTTTTTTTCTTTAAATTAACAACAATATCAAAATACTTTTGATCCACTTAGAAAAATAAACTTTTGACTTGAGATTCAATGCAACTAGAAAGATCAAAGAATCCTATTTAGAATATGATATTTTGAGTAACCAAAGATTTCACCAAGATGTATATCTCATATTCTCATAATAAAATTTAAGTATATATATATATATTTTTTTTTTTCATCTAAGATTGGGTTTCATATATGACCTCTTATAGGTTCAGTGTTCAAAAATATTTCTCTCTCATATGATGTAATTTCTTCTTAGACCATACCCTAATTAATTTTCTTTGATAAGTCTAAATTTATAATGCTCAGACAATTATCATCGAAATTAAAAAAATTATCATGATTTTCAATCATATAAATTTTACATTCCAAAATCCTCTAGTATACTCAACATATCAATACCTCCCACTTTATTCCAAGGTCAACTCCTTTCATACTTAGGTCAACCTTACTAATTGAAATCTAAGATATAACTCGTCAATTCTATTATAGATATCATATGCCACTTATACATAAAGTTTCATCTTAATATCTATTGATTCGAAATCTAATTACTGAATCATTTATTTTATGTCTGTCATATTCCTTATGATCATAACCTAAGTTTAAATATCACTAAAATCATAATTATAATCTTAAGCTTAAATATCACTTAAATCATATTCTCTAATGATCATAACCTAAATTATAATATCATTCTATCATACCTTTAATAATCATAATCTTAAACTCTGATTTTATCAATCATACTCTATTGATTATAATCTCAAGTTTTGATATCACTTATATGACAATCCCTAGTGACCTTAAACTTGGGCTCTAGTACTGTTCTGTCATATCCTAATCACTTGTATCATTGTCTCCGAATAAACGTAACCTAAGTCCTAAGCTCAAATGCCACTCTGTCACATCCTACTGATCTTACATAAAATTTTGATATCACTTCATAATCTTAGTGATCTTAAACCTAAGCTCTGATACCATTCTGTCACGCCCCGAACCCAACACCCGGGTCGGATACGTGATGGCCGCACACTCCTTAGAGCAAGCCCTAAAGAATATGCAAGGCCAAATTAAATCATTACAACCTTATCAACCATAATATTTAATTTCAATAATAATTCATAAAACTTGCATAATTATAATTAACATTTCTTCAATCCTCTGATCAGGTATCAATGGTACTCTATCTATGCATCCGCTCACTCACAAATCCATACCATAGTCAACCATGGACATCTTGTAACTCTGAGAAGAAAAAGAAAATGAAGGGGTGTGAGCTTTACAGCCCAGTAAGAATTTCCATATCACACCAATATAATAATATAATCTGAAAATAATGATAGGCAATAACACGTAAAAGTCGATGTTCACTGTCCAGAATACTGCAAACATTTATAGATTATCTGTTTATCAAAAAAAATGCATCATCATATGTTAAATAAGTGAAACAATTTTATTCAACGATTGTTTCATGTCTTATCTTTTCATTTTCTTCTATTATCACATCATCTGTAATCCTTTTCTTTTTCGCTTTAGCTTTAGCTTTGGCTTTGGCTTTGGACTACCAGGATCATGCGACGATCTTTTATTCGGATCGATTTCTGTGATCTTCCTCGGATCGAAATATTCATGATCTTTCTCGGATCAAATTCTTCCACACATAAGCCTGTGGGGGCTGTCCCAGGTATAAGCTCCTGGCAAGCTATTCCACATGACAAGACCAGTCCAAACCATATTTTTCTTTCTCTTTATATTTTCATGAAACTATAATATTTGACTTCATTAATCAATTCAAATTTTGCAGTGTAATATTTCATACCCATATAATCATGCCATCAATCGCTGATACATATGTATTGATATAACATACTCATGCTCAAAATCACATAAATAAATAACAGTGTCTCAGATATAACAAATTCATCGATCTCAAATCCAACGATGCAAAACCAACGATGCAAGACCAACAGTAAAATAGCACATATATAATAGTGATCATGTACAGAGATTCTTACCTTTACTGGTGACTGATCCAAGCACAGAAATCCATGTTCTTCTTTGATTTATGAATTTCTTTAACAAAATATTTCACTCGATATCATGTGCAGACAATCATCTCTTCATAACCCTGATCAAATATAAAGATCATATATGGAGAAAATTATCGATAATTGATCCTAATAACACAGATCGAGGACCTATCTTAGGATTAATCAAAATTAGGATTTACCTAAGTATCTGGATCCTCCACTGATCCATAAGACTTTTAGAGAGAGAAAATCCATGAAGAGAGAGAAAATTCTAGAGAGAGAAAGTGGAGAGAGAATCTTCGTATCCTTCCGATGAGGCAATCATGGTCGAGATCATCAGAGGTCCTATCAGGGTGACTCAATATGAATCAAGTGTTACAAATTTTGAATAGAATCGGACTGGAATCAGATCTACCGCATGAATTTCGGAGCAATCTTAAATCATCTTATTTTCATCTTCAAGTTTATTCTAGGGTTCATGATGCAATCAGAGAGGAAGAAAAGATCCTAGAGAGACAAAATCCGTAAAGAGAGAGAAAAGTCTAAAGAGAGAATCTAGAGAGAGAAAATGTAGAGAGAGAAGGTAGAGAGAGGAGAGAGAAAAGAGAGAGAAAGAAGAGAGAAAGGAGAGAGAGGAAAATTCTCTCCTTCTTCTTCTTTTTTATTTTATTTTATTTTATTTTTATTTTTATTTTTCTCTTTCTCTTTTTCCTTTTTTTTCTTTTCTTTTTCTTTTTCCTTTTTCTTTTCTTTTTCTTTTCTTCTTCTTCTTCCTTTCTTCTTTTCTTCCCGCGGCCTTCCCTTGGCTGAAACAGGGGAGGACCGTGAGGTCCCCCCCCCTCGGTGGCTCGGGCTCCGACGGGGTGGCGGCCTGGCCGGAGATCCGACAACGGCCGGCGATGGGGTTCGGCCGACGGCTCTTTTTTTTTTTCGAAAAACAGGGGATTCGTCCCCTTTCTTCATGAATTCCGACCATTGGCCGGTCGCCGGCGGCCAAGGCTTACCGAGAACGACAAGTAGAGAGGTAAGGATCCTATCCTAGGGTGAGACGTCACAAACGGTGGCGCCGGTGGTCGGAAAAGAGAGGAAAGATGGCCCGGCCAAACAGAGCAAAACAGGGTCACTTTGCTCATGGATTTTCCGGCGATCCCGAAGGCCGGAGAGGGTGCACGAAACCATGAAAAAGAGAGGAAGGAAGAGAGGAAGGAGCATAAGGGTTTACCCCAAGCTTCAACAGCGTCGTCGGCTCCATTTTCCGGCGAGCATGGGAAGAGGTTGCCACGGCTTCTACGGGGAAAAGAAGAGGAATCGGGCTCGAAGATCACCGGTGGAGGGTCTTGAGAGAGGGAGAGGCTTATTTATAGAGAATCCTAGAGTTCTAAGAGGCCTAGAGTTCTTCTCCGATCGGGATTCATCGGAGAAGAAGACTCCTTTCGGGAGTCCTCCTTCCGTCTTTTTTTTTTTTTTTATCTGGGTTATTACACATATGACATTATCAAAGTGACATATTCATTCCAATATTATTTAGGGAAAGAATAGGTGAAGTGATCAGTGTATCAGATCATGTGTACATATCATCCACCAGTGATAAATGCCTTATTCTACATCTTTCTAACTCCTAATACTTTCAGAGCGTAATTAAGATAATCCCGTTCTATGCTCAAAAATCTCATGTATATCAGGAGCTTATATATATATATATAACCAAACTCCCCCGTCCCCCTCCCCCACTCCCGAGGGTAAAAAAAAAAAAAAAAACACCCACAGCCACGCGTCCTCTAGAAGTTCTCATTACATAACCAATTTCCTTCAGTTTGCGGATTCTATCTAATGCTATTAAATTGTAGTGTGCGGACTAACCATAGATGAGCTTAACCAAACTGACAGTCAACTTTGCCTAAATCTAGCTGGACAAAACTTCCTGTGGCCTTAATGTTGTGAAGCTGCACCCAAAGACATATAAAAATAGGTTAATTAATTAGTTAAAAGCGCAACTGAGAAGTGTGCTTTTTAAAGCAAAACTGCAACGAAGAAGCTCATTCCATACATAGATAATGACTTGTAAGCATAAATTAATCCTTGATCATTTGAGTTTCAACTTGTCTGAATCAGTGAGGCCTATATTCTACCTTTGATATCTCTACCATCGGTCTATTTGACCCTCTCTCTCTCTCTCTCTCTCTCTCTCTCGATGTAAGGTCTACTTGAATCTCTGAATGTTTATCCTAGCTAGGCATCTATTTACTTGATTTTTAGTTGGGCCAGCAATTATTTCCTCCACTTCTTCACTCGCACGTGCAAAAATATACAGCATCTCATCTATTTCAAGTTTTTGTCGCACATCATACTGACATTCACTCTTTTTTTTTTTTTTTAGCTAAAACATTCACACATTTAAGTAATATGAAATGAGAGATCAATGTTGTTCAGCTGCCGGCCAATTCATTCAATAAGATAAATAAATAAAGAAATATATTATAAAGAAGAAGAAGTACTGCTACCTAGCTCAAATTAAACCAATGGTTTTTACCTGGCCATGGGAATCTTTGTTGAGACCACCATTCCTGGCGCCTAGTAACTGGATAGTTGTTATCTTTGTGTGTGGTGGCTTACGCGCTTGCAACAGCCACCACTTCGCTGCCTTTGAGTGCTCAAACAAAATTTCATTCTAATAGCAAAGACAGATTCCTGTCGACACTTTTCCTTTCCTTTGCTCAAGATGATCTAAACATAAGTTTGGTCTGTTAGTCTATGCGCCATATATATTCTTGCTACTGAATATTTCATGAGATCTATGGGAATAGAATGGAGGTTTACTTTGTTTATGTATAGATAAATGTTCATCTAGAAGTACGTACCTTTAGGAAACTGGAGAAAGAAGGGGGTGGGGTGGGGGACCGGGGGTAGGGATATTGCTTCGCATCTTCCAACACATTTAAGCAATACTAGTACAACTGAGCTGCTAACAAGAAAAGTTATAATGGAAGCCAATCTCACGTTGATCAGGAAATGGATTAGAAATACACACACACACACAAAAAAAAAAAGTCCATTAAAACTAGGGTAAACAAGAAAAATCGAAGATGATCTATAAATTAACCAGCCAACAAGTCGGCAAACCATAAAATAAGAAGGGAGGGAAGATCCCTCCATAAAGGTTAATATATAATTTCATTTAGCCGTTTCAAGACATGGTATTTGAAACCAAGGTTACAAGCAAGCATCTGTGAGAGATGTTGTTCTCGGACTCATCATCAACGGGATGCCTTCAGGCATGATAGATGCTAATCTCACTTGCATAAATTGTCCCTGACTTTAAGGATCCGAAACATAGTTCACCCTAATCAGGGACAATATATGCAAGTGAGAGATGGTGATCACCCTAATCAGGGTGCGAGTTCAGAAATGAGAACAAAATCATCAAAGCACGAGTTCTCTACTGGGATTTTATGGATTATACAATGAGGTCTCTTAGGCTTCTTCCTCCCTTTTGGAGTCAGAAATTTGCATCTTATGGCACCCTCGTGCTGCTTAATATTTATTTGATTTCTAATTAATTAAAGGATTATGTTGTGCTCAGTTGCATGTCTAGCCACATGAAGATGGAGTTGAATGACAACTTGGGGGATGGAGACGCGTCACCCTGAATTCCAGTTATAATAGCAGATAGGAAGATATTGTCCTGGGAGAGGTGTTGGTCCCAGTAACTTGAGATAGCAGTTACATCAGAACATATATTTTCACGATAGCTAAAGCTGAAACATGATAACTAAAGGCTAAATATGTAAGAATTAAAATGCTTTGCGAAACATCAGCTATGGTAAATTTGAAAGAGCAAGCCCCAAGCCTAAGAAGAAGAGCAAGAAAATCAATCTTTGGAAGCAAAAAAGTGAAAGAACAACCGAGCCATGAGCATCATGAAATGGAAATTAAGCTAAATAAGGACCAAACCAGAGCAACTTATGGTAGATTTCTGAAGCTTTTGCTCCAGCATTCCATCAAAGTCTTTCTGAATATGCTCTAGAACGAAACATGTACAACATCAGTACAGTCAAAATCATTCAAATACTAACTAAAGTGGATCCAGCAAGGGGCTGAAGGTGATGACAGAATCATAGAGAGCACAAAGGAGTGAGATGCAAAGGGCGCATGTCATCATCTGTGCTCTCTATCTTCTGTCAACAGCATCACCAGATGCCTCCTTTCCCCTCTTACTGACAACAAGAGCTGCAAGATGATAACAGCAAAGAGAAAACACTAGAAGAGCAGATGGAATTGGACTAGCGAGGAAATACGTATACAAAAGGAGTCCTGAAGCCTACAAGTATCATAAGGACTCTTCCACACCCTCCTATTTATAGAAGGATGCGAGGAAGAAAGGCGACTGAAGTGCAAAGGGAGTACATTTCTCCTGATTTGCTTTGATTGGTTCCACCATGATTAGCTCATGGTGCACCAACTTGCAAAAGCTGTAAGTGGATCGGACAGCTGAAGGAAGGTGTAATATGGTGGGGTCACGTACTGAAAGGTGTGGGCCCACATGGCGACAATACGTTAAAGAGGATTGCGTAAGGGATATGGACGATTCATGCAAGCAGCCCAGAAGCATGGCGAAACACAGAAGGGAGGCAGTAGGGGCAGACCTTAAGGCTTTCACACCCGCACCTTATCTTCCTATCCGATCTCTATCTCACTGTTCCATCCGTCCGTTCAGAAGAATAATGGGGCGGTGGCCCTGACATATCCATGTGTCCACACCCCAGGCCTTCTCGCAATGATTTTGGATCTTGTACTGTGTAATTTTGCATTGCAAGACACAGTACCATCATAAATAGCTGCTACATCATTCATCTTTTGAAAATGAATGACTCTCATTCATTCTTGAAATACGTCGATACATTGTTAGTATAATGCACAATGCATTGTGGATGATGTGGTAGCTATCCATGATGGTATCGTATTCTGTAATGCAAAAGTCGCACTATAAAGGATATTTTTCTCGAGACATGAAACAAGCACACCTTTTGTAGCTGTTGGATTCGTGATGGATTCTCCATTATCCTTTGCTCCACTTGACTCGTGGAACCTGCACCAAAGTCAAGTGGCGTCTTGGTTCGATGAACAAGGCTCCACTCGAGACGCACACATAAAAGTTTCTACGCATGCATCCTCTTTATCGTTTTGGCCAGGATATTTATTTGCGTATCTTCACGTATGTCACGTGCAGGGAAAAGCAACTCCTGTACATAAATAGGAGGTATATTTTGAAAGTAGAGAAAATAATGCTGCAAAAGAATGGAGGGGCTTTTTTTTGGACTGCTCATCAACTTGAAAGGGCCATTCAAATTCAAACTGAGCTAAATTAAAAATATTTCACGCCTGGCTCATTTTTCGCTGGATCTAGCTAGCTCATTCCAATTAGTTCTTAATGCCTGTTTTATATTTCAATAAGCCCAAATGTGAATTCTGAAGTAACACAAATGTTTTATGGCTGCTGTAGTTTTCTTCCTAATCCGAGTGATCATAATCAAATCTATAAGTATAATGGAAAAATCATATGTTAACTCCATAATATTTCAGTGGACATCTATGTGCCACCTTAAGAATGACTTAATAGCGTCCGAGGGGTAGATTTTATGCCAACATTTCAGGCATCGTGCAGCATGACTGCCTAGTCCAAAAGAATCTTCATGGGTGTCATCATTGCAGGACCTCGTGCATGAGGAAATGGAGGGGCAATCCAAGGTCGGTAGGCGGAAAGGGTACACTGCACTAGCGTAGAGTAGTTCTATGCGGGACGCCGGAGGTGGCAGCGTCCGTTTTCACTTTTTCAGAGGAATGCAAGATAATAGCGTTGTGATGTAATTTGGACTGTAGCGCTTCATGGAATCTTTCCTTTTAGGGCATGGACTTGGTTAAAAGGTGGGCGGGGTGGCCAAGAATCTTTTTATCAACTGAAAGACGGTAGTGACCATGCTCGCTGATAACTCCTTCTATTATTTTAATCATATGTACTCCATCCATCCGTTCTGGGCCATCCAATCAGACCTATATCATACATTGCAAAGTTACGTGGCACCACCCTATTCATGGCCGTAGAATGCATGATTGGCGTGTTCATGTCTGATGTGGCGACTGATAGAGCCGTTCAAAAAATGGGGTCCCTCAGATGCGCTGTAAGGATGCCGACGAAGATGTTTTGATTGGTTAGTCTTGTCCAATCATAATGATTTGAGGCATCTTTTTATTTTTGAAATGTTTGGTAGGAGTGTCAGTACGTGGGACCTTGTAATGCAAGATCATACTTGGAATCCAGCCATGTACGTACCGAAGAGAGGGAGTACTGCCTTAACCTTTAAACCTATAACGTTGAAACTTTTGTTTGCATCTTGGGACATGCATGCATGCTGATAGTGGGTGTAAATTTAATTAAACAGAATATGAAAATATCTTGTACTCCTTATCCAAACATTCAAGTTTATTTATTATTCTATAAAATTATTAAAAAATAAATAAATAAATAAATAATATATATATATATATATATATATATATATATATATATATATATATATATATATATATATATAATCTGAAAAGTTTATACAAAAAAAGAGGTCATATGAAAGATCTAACATCCTGTAGTTAGATGTAAACAAATGAGCAAATTAATTGTTGTAAGAATCCAATGCTATCATAACAGTCTCAAAGCTTCTTAATTATAAATAGAGATGAACGGTAATCATTATCCTAATATCAGACAGTCTGAAGTGCTTACAGTGCGCATCCTGTGATCCCTTCACATTCTTCTCCAAATATTTCAACTATTTAAACTCCATTTATTTTGGGCCTATTTAGATGGTGACATTGGTTATTCATGCATGACCTCTGTGGGTCAGATAGAGTTGGTAAGGACATTAAGCAACACATGTAAGAAAAATTTAAATTAATAGAGAAGCTATAGATGCGTGTAATTTTGTGGAATCTTGATCGATAGGTGCGGTTGTTTGGTTCCACTGATATCCGATGCAACACTGTGTAATTGCTTTATCCAAAGTGCAAACCAAGAGACTAGGCAACACATATATATGTACAGCACTAGCTATTGCGATATGTGGCAATTTGAACTGCTTATATAATGAATTTAGATGTGCTAATTAATGATGTTTTTTCATCATTGAAAAATTAGGGATGATCATGCCCCCTCAACTTTCATCTTAATTTGACTAGTTTGTCTTGCAGCTCCTCCACATGAGCATGCAGATATTTTGCGCATGTACATGGTTTGTGTCTTAAAATAGGCTCATGGATCCTAGAACCTAAACAGGCCTAACATACTCCTGAGTACTCAATATTTTAGAAAAAATTATATCCTACACGATATATACCATATGGCCATGTATATTGTTAATCATAGTCGCTTATTTCTATAGTGATTCATTGAGATGAGCCTTGAGGAGTGGAGAGAGGTTGTGATTGACAATGCATATGGCCATATAGCACAGTATAAGATATAATTTCTAATGTTCTTGACATAACTTGCGAGCTCCATATTATCAATCAAATATGGTTGATTCAATACCCTAAATCATGTTTGAATGACTACACTCAATGACGCAGCATGTGGGTTGCTGTTACATGACAAGATCTGTTGTTTGGAAGTGAATAATAGGCTCATAGCTTCAGGTTCATGAAAAGGCTTATAGCGAACAGCTTCAATGTCACCGTGTGTGAACATGGCCTTAGTTGATAAGGCCCTCAACCTTTTGAAATGTCGTCCGCACTTTGCCTCGTAGCTTGAAAAAATTATTGCCTACACTACATTAACCAATGTGGCCATGCAAGCAACCAATTACAGCTGCTGATTCCCATGATGATGCAACAAGATGCATGTTTGACAAATGAGATCCATAAAAACCAATGATAATTATTGACTGCATGACGGGCCATATGTATGGTGCAGTACGTTGGCTGTGAAATAGGAGCGGATCTAGTTGCAAATAACTTCTATAGTAACAAATAACTCGTATCATTCATGCTAGACTTGGTACAAAACTCATGCCTTTAGGTGTGCCTTCTGCTCCCCTGCAGGTAGCCAAGGTCGACATGCATCCGTTGCTTATCCACGTGGTTATGTCATCATTCAGTCCGACATGAAACGATTGGGCTGAAGCCATACCTTCGCCAAGGAAAATTGAGATGAAGTCATGCCAGAAGTTGCCTAGAAATCTCTTAGTGATACAATTACTAAAGCTTCAATAATTTAACATTAACTTGGTCATGAGACGATAAGGTCCAACTTGATGGAATCATACTGTTGATTTTGTTTCGGTGCTGCCGGAACTGTTCAAAGAGATATTTTCGTGTGTCTATGGCGGAGCTCGATTTCATCTATCTCTCTGTGACAAGAGTTCTGGTTTATAGGGCACCTGCTTTTGATGGCCCGGCCCCAATCATTTTACTTTTCCTTGAATAAACTAATAATGACATCTCACCTGCTGCTGGTTCCTGCATCTTCAATAATTCTAATGGTGCTGTCTTTTTCCTGAGAGTTTTAACTATCCATTATGGACTTCGCATTTATGTATATCCATTTAATTAGCACCATTTGATGACTTTCTTTTACTTCTAAGCCACAATATTATGGTGCCATTATCTTCTTTTTGAACATGCCCTTATCATGTTCTTTTGCCTAAATCTCACTAGTGCGTCTCAATATTTGATGCCTGTTTTAGTAATATAACACTAATCTTAGTTCAACGCTAATCTTCATCATGAATACTTTACCTTGGATGTTAAGAGTCCGTGATTTACTACAACCTTTGACCTTTTTGCTAATTGTATTTATGGTTACATATATCTTGACATAGGCTCGAGAGGATCGAGATCTACATCCAATAAATGCTTAACTTAATAATATACATGACCAGTACTTGAAATCCCTATCTCATGGACTAAGCATATATGGGACTTCAAGTATTGATAGCCCCAACTAATTTGCGTATATAGGTTTTATCTAATTAAGTTTTTTGTTGGTAGTGGATGTTTCAGTTTTTGGAGCTCCAGTGTACGTTCTGTATGAGTCCAATTGATTATGACACAAACAATTGTCACTGTTGAGACTGAGACTAATTCAGGCAGAGAGACCATGCATGTTGGCAACGCTATAAATATAGAGGATTGTGGGGTATCATTAGGTACTAATTCTTCTTGCGATCATTGTCCTATAAAATTTGTTGCCCGCTGTTTTTCTATCTAATTGAAAAGATTTGATCCTGCCATTTGTGGACAAGTAATTTTGTCGAACTATAAAAAGCCTGGTGCATCGTGTCACTTGGATTTAATTTTTCTATATTATTTTCTAATGCTCTTGAGGTTATAACCAAAGCGTAGACTCTGCCGATATTAGTGATGGTAGAAGCAGTGTGGCAACAACTATTCAACTAATCCAGCTCGTGATGGATTTGGAACAAATTGATCAACCATTACTTGTAGGTAGAGCTTTGGTGATTTGTATAACATAGGGACCGGATACCTGAAAGGTTGCCAAAGCGCCTCTGTGTGTGTGTGTGTGTGTGTGTTTGTGCGTACGCAATCTCTCCTTCGACCAACCCGTCCCTCTTCCTCTCATTTTTTTTCCCCATCGAATTTGGGTGTCAGAGCAAGAGTAAAGTATCAGGGGTTTGGCAAAGGCACGCCAAGTTACTTTTGGGCCTAACTTGTCATGATTGGCTCATGCTTATGTTAAACCCAATGCCAGGTTGGGCTAGGCCCAGACCACTTCCTTTGTTCGTGACATTATAACGTGACACTACTAAAACCCAAAGGTAAAGACCGTGTGACTGCCTCCTGAGCTGCTTCTCCTTTTTTTTTTTTTTTTCTTCCCGCCTTCTTTCGTGTAGGACTCGTAATGTTTTATGTTGTGACCCTTTGACCTTTGTGAGGCTTGTTGTAGTTTTGGAAGGTTATTTACTTAATAAACTTTTAGATGGTCTTTCCAAAGGTAGTGGAATTGGGCACCCGTTATATCATATAACTCTTGTATGAACAGCACAAAATTGAGAAAGTTAGAAAAAATGATATCATGGAACATCCATAATGTGAATCTGGAGACGTTTACACCTAAGAGAAAGAAACCAGCTAGCATTGGAGATGGATACAGGAGGAGACGAATGGTGATGTGGCCGTCTTTGAGGTCATCTCCTACTGTACCAACTGAGATTTTATATCTTATCAAATATGCTTTAAGATTCTGACTCCATACTGATTTACAAACTCCCCTGTGATTAGAAATGATGATCGGACAAATCAGTTATCCGATCTTTCTTGAATCTTAATAGAATCTATTTACTAATATCTTATAGAATTTAAAAATAATATAAAATTTAAAATTAAAATTTATTTGAATTTAGGATGGATTTGAAATTTTTTTTTTTGAATATTCGCTATCTGAACATAAGTTGAAGTTCCCATTTATATTTAAATTGCTTGATAATATATTTATAAGCTTTAAAATTTTATATATAAATAGCAAACACAAAATCCAAGCAATCGTCTAAGCTTTCCTATTCGGCCTCTCCTTGCCTCCCATCAGATCAAGACCCTTAGGGACGAAAATGAACAGAGAAAAAATCGAGAGAAAATAAATAAAAAATCAAAAAAAATATGAAAAAAATAAAAAAAATTGGAAGATAAGATCTTTTCTCATATAAATTGATCAAATTTTTTTTTTCAGAAATTTGTGGAGAAGGAGAGTAGCCAAAGCAAATCGGAAGGGTTTATTAGATTCTAGTTGAGATTTTTTCTAAAGCATATGAGATCTTGTGCGAATTGCCCTTGAGGTTTTAGGCGCAAGCATGATATTTTGGGGGATTTTTAATTGAAAGGATTGTTTTTGTGGCTACAAACTTTTTAACATGCAAATTTTATTCTCATGATAATGATATCAAATCCATGGTTTGAAACTGATAGTGATTATTTTATTTATTTATTTATTTTATTTTATGTTTTAGGTTAGGATCTGATGGAAAATGAAACAATTTGAGTTGAGTGCTTTATTTAGGGTCGGTTGGCTGGGTGGGTTTGGATGCCCGAGTAATTCAATCCATTAATCGGATGCATTCCATATCCCGAGGGTTTGCTTTTTTTTTTTTTTTTTCTATTGGATCCATATCCCGAGGGTTTTTTTTTTTTTTTTTTATTGGAAACGGGTTCGGGATTTTTTTATAATATTATAATCGGGTTTGGGACAGGATAGTGGGTTTTAAATGGGTTCGGATACGGGTAGGATAAATTTTGCTAAGATCCTAACTGTTGCTTTTCCCATATTTCATATTTCCTCGTACGAGCCCTAGCCGACTCAAACGCAAAGAGGGAAAGCGTGGTGACAGACGGTAGGGAAGGAGCCTCTGTCGTTCCACCATCGAAGAATAAATAAAAAAAAAAAAGGGTAAATTCGTTTTGTTTTAAATGTTTGTGTTTTGTTTGTGTTTTCTCTGATTCTTTGAAGCTCCTTTCCTCTATTTTTGATTTCTTCAATTATATAAGATAATGTCAGCAACTTTGCAAGAAATGATGAAATTTGCGCTGTTATTTAAGCTCAATATAAAAGTGATTAGTTAAATTTGTTACTTGTGCAATTGATCATAAATTTACTGTTCATATCTCCAATTTCTCATTTCTTGATTACTGATAGTTTTTCTCCTTGTTATTTCTTTTTTGCATCGAGTTCCTATGGAATATTGTCTGTTGTAAGTAAAATTTCGAATATATTTTCACGGAAGGAAGTCGCCGGTCATGGTGTTTGTGCGGTCAGTTAAAGATGTATACAGATGTATACGGTATAATCAAAAAATGTAATCGTAGTCTTGTGGACTTGATGTTATTTAGAGGTAATATATTGTAAAATCTTGAAGCAGGGAGAGTCTATTTTCTTTAAGCTAAAATAGCAAAGAAGTGGAAAGGGGCTTAAAACTATCATTGTATGCAATATGAGAATTGATGAATGTATTGTCATAGTATATAGAGAGGCAAAAGATGCATGAGGAAGTCCAGGAGCCAAACGGAGGATCAAATTCTGGTCTTCTTTTTTTTTTTTTTTTTTTAAATGAGAATGTCGTCTTTAGTATTCTGATAGATTAAAAATGTCAGAAGAAAGGCTAACAGAGAATGAGCGACAATTCTGATTCTGCTTTGAGTTCGCTTTCCAACTTTTCTATAACCCATATGTATTGTATGAAAGTTAACTATTTCACTTAAGTACTACTAAATAAAATCCCAGGTGTTGGTGCGCCCTAATCATCTAATAATGAATGTGTGGAATTTTAATTCTTTGTATTTAAATATACTCAATATAGATTCAGTGCATGGTGATTTCTGCTTTGGAGTGCAACCATTTTTTATGTGAATAAATGACCGTGTTTTTTTTTTTAAATATTTAATTTCTCTGGCTCTTCTTGCTCCTGTAATACCTATGTTTTTATTATTATTTTTGTTTACCCTCTTAGCTTTTCTTTAACCTTTATTTTAAGAGTTCTCTTCAATTTCATTTTACCAGATCACAAGTTTCTGGTTTCCCTGATTTGTTCCTTTATTTTTGCACTTTTACTTAGCGACAATGGCAAGTCATCTGGCTACTGTTTAAGCAATGTTATGTGGGATTATGAAAGTGAAGCTATTTTTGTGAAATGATATGCACCAATAAAGTATTCTTTTTATGTATATCTAACCCGCATACTATTTATTTTTTGCTTTGTATACAGCAGTGCAAAGAACAATTGAAACTATTCTGCCAGACAAGTAGATATCCTTCAATTTATTGAAATCCTACAATGTCGTCTGGTCCTGGGCTTCAATCGCTAGTAGACCGTATGTTCCCAATAATCAATCTTTGTTGATTAAAATCTCAATTACCACATGTATTAAGTCTAAATATTTTCAGCAACCGTGTTAACTGCTTTATCTAGATGCTGCAGTCCTAAATGTTTTTGAAACTCCATTAATCTCTTATTTTTCTTTAATCTTGCAGAGACCATATCAGTCATTACAAATGATGGACGACATATTGTGGTAAGTACGCTCTCTTTTTTTTTTTTTGGATAAAAATTCCAAAATTTTGGGAAAATTTCAGATATATCATGAACGTTTCATCTATAGTTTACATGAGCTTTGATTATTCTCTGTGTGTGTGTGTGTTACCTGTAATTATCTTATTTTTCTTCTCCTTTTTTTTAGATGCTTTACGTGATTGACTACTGAACTTTTCGTAAATTTTGATTGTGTGTGTGTGTGACACTTGTAATTCCCTTATTTTTGTTCTTCCTTTTCTTAGATGCCTTACCATCTCCAAATTTCTTTATTCTTACATGTTTGGCCATAGATCATCAGCCTTGCAGAGTTGGTTCTAAATGTAAGAATATAACATTAGTTAGGACCAATGTCTTCACCCTGCTTTCACAATGATAATGATAATCCTTTTTTTTCCTTTATTTTTTTAGGGAATTTTGAAAGGGTTTGATCAAGCTACCAATATCATTCTTGATGAGTCACATGAGCGTGTTTACTCTACAAAGGTCTGCCCCCCTTACTTTTTTCATTTATAGATATTATGAGTTTTCTTTCAAATGCATGAATTTCCATTAGAGTTGTATTTTCAGATTTTTTTTGCATGCTTGTGGAATAGGGAATCTTTTGATTGTCTTAGTACATTCTCTGTTTTCAAATTGATTATTTTAGTATTTTAAATTGCAGTTGATTCTAATAGTGGGATTTAAATAAGGTCAGCAATATTATGGCTGGCTTCTGTTTCTGTACTGTCAATAGATGATGGTAAATTCAACTAGTTTTTGGTAGATTTCTTGTGAAGACTGCTAAAGAAAAGGTTTTTGCATTGGGTCTTATGTTTGTAATGTTCTTCATATTCTTCCCTAAATGTTAGCTGGAAACCCATGATCAAGGGGCCAGCTAAGCACCCAGAAGACATCTTTAAATCACTAGATTAGTTACTGATGGAAAAAGATTGAGGATGTTATAAAGGACACAAGCAAGAGTATTCCTTGAAAGTTTGTATAGCCTTCTTGGACTCTCTAGTGTGATCTTCGGCAATGATTAAGATACCATCAAGAAGAAATCTAGTTGTATAGCACTTGTTTAAAATCAAATACATGGCCTATGCATCCCAAGCCTCGACACTCACAACCACCAAATGTACTAAGGCTGATTCTACCTACCAATTAGCCTTCATGAGAACATCTGTGAGGTTTTCGTGATATTTTAGTCAATAGTCTGAAGGGGTTTCTCCCTAAGTTCATTTGATGCATGTAGGATCTCAAGTCATTAAATTCATCTTCAGGCATCAAAGGTGGGAGATCAGATTGTTAGAAGTGAATATATGGATCATTTGTCACTTATTTTGGTGCTTTTTTTTGCCTTCGTTCATTTAGTTTTTTTCACCTCGTAGATGGAGAATGGACAGGGTTATTATGTCACCTTAATCTCCAGTAGAGGGAACTTGATGAAGTGTCAGGCAGTGCATTGGACTGGGGTGGTGGGGTAAGGGTTCATGTGTCCATCCTTGCCCACATTCCTCTTATTTAAGCCAGGCATATAAGGGTAGTTTAGGGACAGACTTATGTGTTACAGTTTCTGTTTTATGATCTTGCTATGTGGTTTTCGCTTTTGATTGGACATTATACGAGTGCATGTAAAGGCTTCTTTTCTTCAAGCTAGTTCGGTGCCCCCATCATATCTTTTTTCCCTTTTGTTCTTTAACTTATCTTTTCTTCCACTTCTCTAGTTTCTCCTTGTTTCACATTATTTTCTGCATGTTTTTTGCTGAAATATTCTGATTCCACTTCTAAAGTAGATTTGTCGAGCATTTTTCTTTCAAAAATGCCTACTTTATTTTATGCATGGTGAAACCACATCTATAGATATACTATTTTCAGCTTAAGAATATGAACTTTATGCTTGCCAGATTTCTGGATCGTATCCAAAGTTCTCCATAAGAATTCCCAACTCCCTATAATCTTTTTAAAGTGATCTAAAAAAGAGAGAATCCTCTCTTGTCGTGATTTGCAGTCATTGATTTCAGGTTCGGATCTGAAAATATAATAACATGAAACCCTTGATCCAGTTCTAATCTACAAAAGTTTACATCAAATTTGAAGCCCTCAACTTTGTATTTGATGCATACAGTGATCTAAATGAAACAAGGATCATGTTGATGTACTGCATGAGTGTCTACATGGTCTTTCTGGCACCCGCAGCCAACTGGTAGTATATTCAGGAGGTAACAGAATGGAGGACAAAAAATTAGCTGAGTCCTCACATGCATCAATTAAGATGGATAATGCTAGGCAAGATTATGAGAGACCACCATTTTGTGGTTTATTTTATGCATATGCTATAAAAAACATGTTAGTGGAGGTTCCAAATTCTTGGGAAGACAAATTCTGAGGTGTTATTAGAATGAACAACAAGATGCAATAACTATGTTGAATGGCACTATTTGGCAGATGTACAGTTCAGTTTAACTTAAATGACTACCTTAACTGACACTCCCAGATTGCCTATTTTATCTCAAGTTCCAAAATTAGTCGTAATATTATTGGGAACATTCTTATGCGACCAAAAATTGCATGATGTCAACAGCTATTGGCTGTTGGCATAGCAGTTGAGCCAAATAATACATATAAGATGCTATTCTAAAGAATTCTTCATGATTTAAATCTATTAAGGGATAAGTTTCCTGTCAAAAACAAACTTATATTGATCTTTCTCGAAGTTCCTAATCAAATATCGTCAAGTTTACCATTGTGTTGCCCTTTTTAACATTTTTTTCTCGGCTTTTTTTAAGGTAGAGGTGGTGATGGTAACAACAAAAGGAGGGGAGGGGGGATGAAGCATGCAAAGCAATGAAGTATTTAGATGGTCCTCATGCACTTGATTGCTTTATTTTCCTTTTTATTTATGGTCTAAAAAGTTGTTAGTTGTTAAAATGGTAACGTCTCATTAATCAGTAGAGGGCTTAGGTTATCTGGTGGTGTGGCATAATGTATTCTCTGAAGTAAAATGGCCCACTAATGGGCCATTGTCTCTCTCTCTCTCTCTCACACACACACACACACACACACAGTCTGCCAACCTTTTAACTCTTTTTGGATGCTTGCGTGAAAGTATTGATAGAAAGGTTGTTTCTTTTCTTAGGACTCCTCTCCCTTATATCACCCTTCTTTCTTGTTCTTGCTCCTCTCATCATTGTCTTCTTATTTGATCCTTTTCTTGATTGATATATTTACTGGAAATCAATTTTTCCTCAACTTTTTTCTAAAATGCATGCATGGTTAATTTTCAGTCAAATTGTCTGCTGTTTTGCGTGTATGCAACCATCCTGTCAGAATTTTTCTACATTTGTTTGGAGTAGAGGGCTTAGGTTATCTGGTGGTGTGGCATAATGTATTCTCTGAAGTAAAATGGCCCACTAATGGGCCATTGTCTCTCTCTCTCTCTCTCACACACACACACACACACACACAGTCTGCCAACCTTTTAACTCTTTTTGGATGCTTGCGTGAAAGTATTGATAGAAAGGTTGTTTCTTTTCTTAGGACTCCTCTCCCTTATATCACCCTTCTTTCTTGTTCTTGCTCCTCTCATCATTGTCTTCTTATTTGATCCTTTTCTTGATTGATATATTTACTGGAAATCAATTTTTCCTCAACTTTTTTCTAAAATGCATGCATGGTTAATTTTCAGTCAAATTGTCTGCTGTTTTGCGTGTATGCAACCATCCTGTCAGAATTTTTCTACATTTGTTTGGAGTGGTTGAATTGCTGTAATTGTCAAATCTTGTTTAGTGCATAAGAGTTATCTGTTGTCCAATATCATTGGTTGTTGAATCTGGCACTACTTATTGCATTCCTAAATCAATTCGCATGCAAGTTTTAGTGTGTTCCTTGAACAAAATTCATTGTTCTTATTTACTGTTTTTTTTTTTTTGAACAGGAAACAAAGTTTTTATAGTTTTATTTAATTTTCTTGTGGAGGACCTCAGAAACCATATTGACGAGTCCTCTACATCTGGTTTGCATCAGAGTAGGCTTAGAGTGACTTGATTCCTGAATTCAACTATATTTGATCTTGTTCTTTCTCTCTCTCTCTCTCTCTGTGCCACCTCCCTCTCCCCCTTGTGTGTGTGTGCGTGTGCGCGTGCGCGTGCGGTGTGTGCAATGTGAAAGTTCAGAAAACATTCATGAACTCCACAAGAGGTTGAAGATGTGCGTGCACATGTAATGCAGTAAATGCAGTGATTTGGAGGAAACAAGCATTTCACTGGCTTGCAAACTTACAGCATTATCTGATGTGGCATGCAATTACAAGAGAATCAAGACTTCTCATGTACTTAGAGAGAACTAGTCTATTGGTATCTAGATAAAATGACTTTCTTAGTTTCATGACTTAGAATAAGATTTTTTTGTTATTTCACTAAAATAGAGTGTTTGGTATGCATAGCCAAAAACCAAAAAAAAAAGCATTTCTGGTTACTGCTAAAGCCTCTCCTTTTCTACACTTTAGCAACTAGCCGAGTCTTTTATACTTTGTGAAACTGCTGGTAGGAGCATACTCTAACTTCAACTATTTATTGTGCATTTCAGAATCTTATTGCTCTGACCAATTATTTCTGTGCTTTCTTTGCAGGAAGGTGTTCAGCAACTTGTTTTGGGGCTGTATATTATAAGGGGTGATAACATGTACGTTTTTCTTTTTTTTTCTTTTTGTTTTTTTATAATACTGACGGTTTAAATATTTGATTGCCTAGTTTGTTTCTTTCATTTTGTGAACCAAGTTGGCCTTCCTAACATGTTTCCCAATCATTTACAGAAGTATTGTGGGAGAATTAGATGAAGAACTGGATGCAAATCTGGATCTGTCAAAACTAAGGGCACATCCTCTCAAGCCTGTGATCCATTGATCAATTTGATGTCCAGACCTCTTGATATTTTCCTCTCTACAATAGAGTTGTCTTACTGTGGGATTTGAGGTATTTAGTTGTTCAAAACAAGAATGGACGTGGTGTTTGTCTAATAGAATACAATTTGTTCCCACACTGCTATAATTTTTGATGCCAACTAAGCAACATTATTTCCAGCACATTATTTCCAGCAGACACATTAAAAAAAAAGGGCAATGCATCCGAACTGAAAGGATATATGGATCCTAACATTTTGGAAACCTTTTACCTCTTTTCCTAAAAAAATATCATAAGAAATATTGGAACGAATGCAATCACCTGCCAATACAACATTTTGTTAGTCTTTTATTTCCACATGGCTTAACATTTAAGATAATCCATATCAATTGGATTCAAACCATGCAAGAAACAGTGAACTCTACAAATTTTGCATTTCTTGCTTCAACCATTCTAGGTAAAAAGGTAAAATCCTACCTGCCAATACAACATTTTGTTAGTCTTTTATTTCCACATGGCTTAACATTTAAGATAATCCATGTCAATTGGATTCAAACCATGCAAGAAACAGTGAACTCTACAAATTTTGCATTTCTTGCTTCAACCATTCTAGGTAAAAAGGTAAAATCCTACCTGCAGATTAATGCTAAAAGATCTACAAATGACTTCAAGAGTCCATGTCATATTTGGACTATGGAAGGTTAAAAATCATGGTTCAGACCAAGGTTGAGCCTTTAAACCTGACATGGTGGTAAAAAGGTTGTGTGATACCTAGTGGGTAACCTATCTTTCAGGTGAAATTTTAGATTATATCATTGAACTTGGAAATTCCTTCTTTCCTCTATATTTTTCTGGGTAATCTAATGTTCAAGATCATAGTTCATATTAAATTCAAATCGTTGGAGCAGTATGGTGTGCCACTGGTCAGCATATATATGAACTGCTTTATCTCAATACTCATTATATAAGTTCTAAAAACATGAGCTTTTGTTGTACTTAAACTAATGTTGACGACCATTTACATCTTTTGACTTGACCTCCAGGTTGTTGTAATCGAATATTTCTTTCCTCTTTTTTTTTCCTTTTTTTTGCAATGCTCTTTTATAGTCGTCTTCCATCTCACATCTTTGTTTTAGACTTCTGGTTTGCAAAATGATCTATGCAATGACACTATGTTCCTTGTTATGGAGCAAGCACCGGTAGACTCTGTGAAGTTCAATTTTTTATCTGTTCAGTCTTTTTTCACGTTTACTGCTAAGATGATGATAGGTTTCTCAGCCTATTCAAAGGCAAGGACCGTGAGCAAAAACTGAAGCTGTAGAAATAAGCTAATGAGATCCTTCACAAGCCAATACCTTGTGAATTGTTTTCCCTCTTACAGATGGTATGATCTGATGGTAAAGGTGATATGTTATGCAAACACGAGAGGATGTTTAACAGATTCAAACACATCAGAGTGGAGGCAATTTAGATTGCAATGTAGTGGTGGTAAATGTGGAAGTCCAGTACGTAACTAATGAGAAAAGAAGAGCCTGAAAAACATGTTTTGTTGCTGGGAAAACGATATTGCCTGGCTTTATAGCAATGTCTCATTTCTGATCTTCCAAGCTTCAAGGAGTAAATAAGAAACATACAATATCAACTAGTAAAGATACAAGTGCCCGTTGCAACCAATCCGTCTTGATTTGTAGCATATTTTCATTGATGCTGGAGTTCCAGATTTTGCGTAGATTCATCGATCCATTGTTATGCGTCTGTCATTGAGAACTCCATTAGTATGAAACTTTGTATGAAGCCGAAGAATGAAAAGTGTTCCTTAGCAATATGTTTTATTGGATCCCTGTTATTAAGTGCATGTGGATGAACATTTAGGAAGAAGAAGTGGGATATTTGTTTTGGTAAATAAAACGGGATATTTGATGAAAGAAAGTACTGCAGAAGAGGAGGATTATTTATGCATGATCTCCAGAGATAATCTGAAATAAAGTGAATGAAGACAGTGACTCTTGAGCATCAATCGTTGTTAACTACCATATGTAAGGCTTGTTAATCTTTAGGTCTCTTGACATTCATTCTGTTTACACGTACAAGATATTAAATAAATGACAGCTAAAACGTATTAGTAAGTAATTTAGAAACAACTAGGTGAGCAAAGAAGTCAAAACCCACAATTTTTTTTTTTTTTTTTCTAGAGTATTTTGGGTATTGATTTGAGGCATTTAATTTGCATTAGAATTCAGGTGCAACGGGAATCTGATGGCCTTGCCCACACAATTGTGGGAGTGGCACGATTCACGGGTCCAATATTGTGGATGTCGTGCTTTTAGGCTCGATGTTATCTTCTCAGGACCGCTGTCTACCTTGGAAACACTTGGTCAAAAAAAAAAAAAAATCATTTGACTTGAAATAAATGAACTGTTCCAAAAAGGAAAGAGCGCCTTCCAAGTCTGAAAGCAAACTAGCTGCCAGTATACTAATTTTCAAATAGACCGGCTACTTTTATGTGGTCAATATTTTGGTGAGCGTGGGTAGGATATTGGAGACACCCACTAAAGAAAGGTCTCTATTCAATGACCCATATGATTATCTAGGTACCGGAGGATGGATTCGTGTCGTTTTTGGAGATCCGAGGGCCAGATCTTCTGGCTTTTCCAAATCTTCCAAGAGATCTAGAACTTTGGGCGGCTTCAGAATAAATGAGAGGAGACCAAGTCAACCTAGTTCATCCGTACTCTGTTCATCTAATGGCTACCACGTGGCATCCTATATTTGCGGCACCATGGGTTCACCATCGACCAAACTCTCAAGGTGTCCCCGAGTCTCATGGAGCATTCCACCCCTAGGGTCCTGCTCTCCCTCTCTTTGATCGCTCTCCTCTTCTCAGCTTTCATCATTTCTCCATCTCAGTCAAGGGAAATTCCAAGCTGGAATCACCCACGTACAGGTATACATCTGTTGGCTCTCTTACTTTCTTCAGCAGAAGTTTACCTTTTTGATGGGAAAGAAAATTATGGCATGAGACTTTCGATGTATATAGGTGGAGATGTTGCAGTGAGCTCGCGAGGGCATGGGAGGATGGCGAGGTCAGCGGCGTTTGGGCCACCTTCGCCTGCTGCTAATTCGAGGCTCCCTGGTCATGGTTGAGGCGTGGAACTTCTACCCTATGGCTTCGAATGTCCTTTGGGTATCTACCTCATGGTTTGGCTTATTGCTACTGTAGTACGTCTAGTTTCTTGATCCTTTGTGAGTATTAGAAGTTTAAACTTGGTGGCTTTGTCTATCAAAGGGATATTAGTTTTGGGCGTAGTTACTGCTATGAATTTGGAGTCTTTGTTGGGACCTATCGATGAAATAGAATTGCAGGGAAAGTAGATATCTCCTAAAAATAAAAGTGGGTTTCCTCGATTTCTTTCCTCTAACACAGTTTTCCTTGATTTCTTTTTTGGGTCTGGCTCCTACTACACCCCTACCTGTTGAGATTAGGGTCATTGAATGTCACCCAATTACACACCCGCCTCCTTCTTCTTCACTTTTTTTTTTTTTTGAGGAATAATTATACCCCTGCCTTCAACCCAAAGACCATCATAATAGAAAAATCTCCCAGGGCGCTATTCTTTGGCTATCAATGAAGGTTGTTTACTCTGCCAATTCAAACTTTCAAGACCTTGTTCAAATAACTTTTTGATGCGGTCTTAACTGCAAATACTATTTTCAGCATCAATCTATGCAAGAATTAATTTGTAGAGAAACAAGAAGACAAAATCAAGAACGATTCTAAATTTGCCCCCGTTTTTGTTTTTGTTTTTGTTTTTTTGCTTCTCATTGTTGTTGTTTCCAATTATATTTGGCATGCTTCTTTTGTATGTACCAATAATAATAAACGATGACCGTCACAACTGTCCTTATGTATTATGCAAATAATTCCAAATTAGGAAAGTATGAACATAAATGGCCGTTCTAACTGCAACGGTGGGATTTCAGAAAGTGTCCACCACAATTTAAATACCGAATCCTTCATCCAAATGTAGTCCAGCTAATACATGCCGAAAGCATTAGATTCCTAATCGTCAGACGCCTTTGGTTCGTTCTCTGCATTTATAATTTCTGGAACATCAAGGTCCTAGCTATTTGAACGCTGGTTTGGTGTAGGATAGCCTACTTAGCTGTTCTCTGGCTTGACTTTATTATGTCAGTTCTTCGCTGGATTAGATTGAGATCCTATTTAACTTTAAGCCTGCATTTGATATAAGAGATAACTTTTGGAGGGTTATCCCTTCTGCTCTAGACGAGATAATCTATTTTGTGAAATAAAGTTCCTTTTTATCGTTTGTAAGAGGGGTAATTGGAGAAATAAGTGAGTATATGATTTTTGTGATCATTTGGATTTTGTCACAAGGATGAAATTGCCCTCCCACTTTCTGGTATGTTTAGCAAGTGGATGATGACAACAAGATCATAATCGGAAGGAATAAATTCCCCCTATTCCATGCAATAATTTAATTCAATCATTTCGGTGGAATAGAATTATTTGAATAAATAATTCCATACATCCTCGTTATAAAGTGCATGTGGATGAGCATGTAGGAAGAAGTGGGATATCTGTTTCGGTAAATATAGTGGGATATTTGACGAAAGAAAGCACTGCAGAAGAGGAGGATTTATTTATGCATGAGATCCAGAGACAGAGTCTGAAATAAAGTGAATGAAGAGAGTAATTCTTGAGTATCAATTCTTGTAACTACCATGTATAAAGTCTGGAAATCTTCAGATCTCATGAAATTCCTTCTGTTTCCACATACAAGATATAAAAAAAATGATTTCCATTTTACCAAAAAAAAAAATGACTGCTAAAACATATCAGGCAAATTGTAAGTAATTTAGAAACATCTAGGTAAGCAAAGAAGTAAAAACCCACAATTTTCTTTTTCTTAGAATATTTTGGGGATGGATTTTGGTCTGCATCAGGATTCAGCTGCAATGGGAATCTGTTGGCCCCGTGAATTGCTGCTGTAGTCATCTCTGCCCCTCACACAATTTACTGGGAGTGGTGCGATTCACGGGTTCGGTATTGTGATGTCCTGCTACGTCGTCATATGCTCGCTGTTATCTTCTGAGCGCTGCTAATGCTATCTTCCTGTCCGCCATGGAAGCACTTGGTCGGTAAAATTCCTTGACTTGGAAATACATGAACTGTTCAAAAACAGGCGACTAGAGGAAAGTCTCTGTCATATGGTCAGAATTCGGGCCGAAGAAAATGAGCCGTTTACGTAGATTCGTGTTTTAGCTGTACCCTATTCATCTAAGCTGTCAGGGTAGCCTCCTTAGCTGTTCTTTAGCTTGGCTTTATTATGTCAATTCGTCGCCTGGATTTGATTGAGATCCCCTGTAACTTTTAAGCCTGCATTTGATATAAGGGATAACTTTTGGGGGGTTATCCCTTCAACTCCAGACAAGATAGTTTCTTCCATGAAATAAATTCCTTTTTATCGTTTGTAAGAGTGGTAAGTGGAGCTTCATCAAAAAAAAAAAAAGAGTGGTAAGTGGAGAAATAAGTGAGTACATGATTATTTGGATTTCATGAAATTGCCATCCCACTTTCTGGTATGTTCAGCAAGCGGACAATGACAAATCGTAATTGGAAGGAATAAATTCCCCCTATTTCATGCAATAATTTTATTTCAATCATTTGGGTGGAATAAAATTATTTGAATAAATCACTTTATCCGAATAATGCTATTCTCTGCTATTTTTAAGCATTTGGCAAGATAGTTCTCCACTTGCGGGATAACCTCCAACTTATCCTACCACCAGACGCAGCAGAAGATCCTATGAAAAAGCAAGCCGTTAATATATCTAATAGGCTAACCTTTCATGACATCAATATTTGCCAGATGTTATATGAAGCCAAGCTTCCTCTAGTTCTGAGAGTGAGGATTAGAATAGATCGTCATTTTTAAGTGATTGTTCTCTTTCTCCTTTTTCTCCTTCACTGGAATAGTACTTGCATTGCACATGATTTGGAGATGGACATCCCTTCAGCTGATCTTGACGAACTGCTCCGGAGTTTGTTTTGGGTGATAGAATATATACAAACGAAATAGGAAGTGAGTTTAACCTCTCTTTTTTTTTTTTTGATAATAGATGATGTTTTTACCTTTCTTTATGCATATTTGTGGCCCGAACTCATGCGGTGGCACGTACAAACTTAAAAGTTAAGCCCAGACCTCTACGTGCTTGTAGTTCAGATGAACGTACATATCCCAGAACTATGGTTCCGTGTGATCAAGTATTGGCCTTATTATTCCCACAGGTAGAAACCTTACAAACATGCTAGCCGTGGTTATGTCAAGCAGGTGTTCAAGTTATGTTAGAGAGGGGGCGAGCTCATCTGTACATCTTCCAGCTTGAAGTTTGAACTGATTAACGTCTTGATTGAGAGGGAAGAATAGGGGAGAAAAGAAAAGAATGGGAGAGAAAATCTCTTGGTTGGGGATTTGTTTATAAAAGAAAGGAAAAGAAAAGAAGAGAAACAAAAAAAATACAAATCTCTTCAGATCTGCTACTTTTTTTCCTTCAAATCAAAAGGATTTGGAGAGAAAAGAATTGAGAGTTAATGAATCTTTTATAATTTACATCTTATTTCTTTAATAACAAAAAAAATTGATATTATATTTCAATCTTAAGACTTGTTTCTAGCCTCCCATCTGATTGAGATTTTTATGGATGGAAAAAATCAATGAAAACAAAAGAAAAATTAGAAAAAAAATTAAAAGATAAGATTTTTCTTGATTTTCTTCTTGAATTTATTGGGTTCCTTTCAATGGTATAATGATAAAAAAAGGTTGTAACATTTTCTTTCTTTTTTTTTCTTCCTTACTTCCAATCAAGAAAGGAAGGAATTATCTTCTTTTCTTTTTTTAAAACTCTCCATCAAAAGAAAAGAAGTATATATATATATATATATATATATAAAAGATAAGATTTTTTTTGATTTTCTTCTTAAATTTATTGGGTTCCTTTCAATGGTATAATGATAAAAAAAAGTTGTAATATTTTCTTTTCTTTTTTTTTTTCTTCCTTGCTTCCAATCAAGAAAGGAAGGAATTATCTTCTTTTCTTTTTTTAAAACTCTCCATCAAAAGAAAAAAAGTATATATATATATATATATATATATATATATATATATATATATATATATATATATATATATATATATTCTTATTAATATTTTTTTTTCTTTTCCAAATGCCTAACCAAGACCTAAACGATCTATGCTTAAGCTGAACCCCTGCCTATGCTTGTTTCTGTGAGCCAATACCTCTGCCAGCATTTCAGTTTTTTTAGTTGTGCATAAACCATGCATGCTCTGCTCAGCTTCTAATTGCGTGAACCTGGTTAGTTCGCTTGCAGCCTTGTTCAATGACATAAATTGGTTCAGAAAAGGATCTCGCCATCTGGTGACCACGGGTGGTGAGGCTTTGGCTGTAAGCAGAATGTAACTGCATCAAGCTACAACTTAACAATGGACCCAACCGTCTTTTTGATAGCTGCTATGTAAACCAATTTCCCTTGAATTTATGAAACAAAAAAGAGGAAATCATTTTCAGATCCTCTTTGATTTTGGTCAAACTCGGAGTGGAAGTGCATCCAGCATCCTCTACAGTATTTGGGACCGCACCATAAACCGCACCATAAAGTACCGTGCGATTCTTGATGGCATCATCAGGAGTTGGATGGCCATCAAAGAAGACGTCCACGAGCATGCACCATATCCCATATAGTGCCCATTATTTGATTACTGTTCATTTTTTGATGGTAAATATCAAACGCTACATAGTACCGTACGATGCAACCTGCGCACTGCCGAGGATCCATGCTCATAGAGGCGAGCTTTCCAGCTTGAAACATGAAAAAATTAGTTATAAATGGAGGCAACTATATTTGGATAGAGACCTAGTTGACATCATAAGAATCTAAAATATGTGAACCTGTCTTCTAAGGTCGGTGCAGATCTAATGTTGAGGTGTTTGGTTCGTAACCGGATCAAAAATCGAAATTGAAATAATTACTTCTCCTGAAATATTTAGTTCATAATTAAAATCGAAATAAAATTTTAAATTTTTTTAAAAAAAATAGAGATTGAGTTTTAAATAGATTGGACTATTTTTATTCCATCCTCGAATCAGAGTAGGAGTTATTTATTTTCATTCCGATTTCTGATCCTAACTTCTCCCAACTAAACATTCCTCGAAGCATTGCAAGGCTAGGGTTATCGTATGAAATTGTAAGATTTGGACCACTCACCTGAGGGATTAGATAGGGTGCAGTCAAAAGATTTAGTCGTAGTTTATTGGCGAATTTAAGATTTTCCTGACGCTATTTTTGCGCAAGTCGAGCGACATGATTGCTGGTTGATGCAACTTTATTGGATCACATGGCTATTGGAGCAATCAACTTTAGATGAGGGAAGCAGAACTAATTGGCAATCCATATGCCA
Source organism: Elaeis guineensis (assembly GCF_000442705.2). NCBI lineage: Eukaryota > Viridiplantae > Streptophyta > Magnoliopsida > Arecales > Arecaceae > Elaeis > Elaeis guineensis. The sequence goes on from NC_025994.2 coordinate 107,379,704, forward strand.
GAACGAATATCCAAAATGCAGCATAAAAAAACTTCAATTTAACCGCAGGCGATGTTTCTCAAAAAACATTTAAAACAGAACCTCTTAAATTAGGGGGCCAATATGAGAAATCCCTTCTTCTTGATCATTTATTCGGAGCAGTGACCAGGTTTTACTAGATGGAAGTAAAGAATCCTTGCTCTTATGGATTCATAAAGGGAGGAGGGTCAGGATGCCCGTTACCCTTGGGTGATGGCGGTGTAAAAGGCGACACCCTTGCGATTCCTTCAGTACCTTGGGAGGCCCACGCAACTCCATTCCTACCTGGATTTATCGAGGGAGGAGGGTCAGGATGTTCGTTGCCCTTGGGTGGTGGCGGTGTAAAAGGTGTCACCCTTGCGATGCCTTCAGCACTTTGGGAGGCCAACGCAACTCCATTCGTCCCTGAAGTTATTTGAACAATCTCAACAGGAACACGTTACGACTGCAAATATATACATATATATATATATATATGTGTGTATATTTCTTTTCAATGGAGAAAGGAAGAAATTAACCAACCTTTTACTCCGAAATGGGAGGTTGGTACGGATCTGGCCGAAGAGGTGATTAGAGTTGACAAGAGGAGAGACAACAGGATGAAGACCGCTGGAGATGAAGGCTTCATTTTGAAAAATCCTGTTTTTCAGAACGTATAGCCACCCTTGCGAACTATTTGTAGAGTAGGGGAATGGTGATTAAAGACGTTACTCGCAAAAGCTGTACATCACTGATTCTAGCCAATTGTTCTTTTATTGGCCTGGATGGCTAACACGTGTCCTTATAGTCAAACCAAGGTTAGGGATTGATTTCCCCCTTGGCTTCGAATTCAAATGTATACTAGATTTGTGCACCTGAATCATATAAATGACAGTCATTAGTTGCAGACCGGAGGAGCTTAAATATTTATATTTAATATCCAGAAATCATATAGAAAAATTTTTTGATGGGAATAGGAGGTAACATATTGTTGCCTCCTAATTATTATTGATCATAAAAATATCCATGATCTACAAATGGATGGACTTGATGGGAGCCTTTTCCAATATGACATGAATATATTATCATTCTAACTTCTTGTGATTAATATTTTTTCTGATTTCAGTTCTTTAGCACTAAATTTATCAGATCAATTGAAAATTAGAATTTATTATTATTATTATTATTATTATTATTATTGCTTTCTAGTGCTTTAGTGCTTTAGTGCTAAAAAGAATCATGACTCAAACCAAAATAAAGAAGAAGTCAGAATATACGGCATCAAAATATAGAGATTGTAGGAGATAGGAACGACAAATCTTAAGATCAAATCGATCCAACCGAGATACCCAACAATGACAAAGTTGTCGATAGTGGCGTTCCTCAGATGCTCCCATCAGAAAGAAATGAGGAAGACCTTCAAACCTCCTGCTCTGATCTCATGGTATAGATTGAGCATATTCTCCCAGAAGATCCAAGGGTTTGAAAAGTTTTGGCCCAAGTCCAAACTCCTATTTATATGAGTCACTCTAACTGGATTTAGGTCCTATGTTTGAGTTCGGATCGGATCGGATCCAAATTTAGAAAATCCAGACCCGACTCAGAAAAAGGAACGGATTCAATTTTTGAACTCAACTCGGCTCCATGGATTTTTTAAACGGATTCGGATTGGGTCGGGACGGATCACGGATCAATCCGATCCATTTGCAGCCTTACTTGCATTTGGTGCATACAATAATTTCTTCTTTCAAAGGGCCACTTTGCCTCGATCTATTCTATCCTGATTGAGGCTCTCTCTCATCTTACCACCATTTACATTCCCAACTGAAGCTATTATTGGGCAAGATGATGCCAGCCTTTTTGATTTTGAATGATTATTGGTTAGATCAGATTTATCATTTAGTTGGTGGATCCGTCCAATCATGAAGCAACACATATAAATCAGACAAAACAAAAAGGGGCATAACATAAGCACATTTGTGCAAGCTGCTTCACGGTTGGACTGGTCCACCAGTTCAACAGTGGACCTGATTCCATTAATAATTAGTACTAGTTTTGCATGCTTAGAAAATTTAAAAAAAAAAGATATATGTTCTTTTGATTTTAGTTGAGTCTAATCTAATCTAAAATCTAATCCATTGCTGATGAGGGTGGATCTAGGATTCATCACAATAGCAGGGTCTATGTTTTAGACATCTAATAGCAGACATTTGAATCTATTTGATTATGCTAATTGTGATCCTGTGACAATCAATAAATCCCAAGTAGAATTAGGTTATTTAGTCAATTTTTAGGAAGTTATTGCTAAAAGTAGTCCAAAAGAATCTAGTTTCCTTATTACTGGATCATGAGTTTAAATAACAAAATAATTCTATTGGATAATGAAACTACAAAAGTAGGAGATCTTTTGTAGTTCTCAATTTTATTCTAGATTTTATAACCTTTCAATTGATATATAAGAGCGAAGGTCACATTGGATGCGTTCGTAAAGCAGATACAAATGAAAATTTTCAATTATTATCATTTTCGTCTTAAAAATCAATAATTAAGAACACGTAACTAAAATTGCTATGCTTAGCCAAAGCAAATAGTAAGGGATTTAAAAAACATGAAACTGTTCCTGATAAAAAAAAATATACATTGATGAAAACTCAACTAACACTGTTTGATAATGTTTTTTGGATCAAAAAAGTAAAAAAAAAAAAAAAAAACTTATTTAAATATATAAGATGGTTGCTCACCTTTTCTTTATGCTCTCCCTCCCGCCCAAGCCTGATTATTCTTCTTTATTCATCTATTTAGTATTCAAGCAGCGGCTACGCTAATTGTATTGGCACACAGTTACTCCCAAAGGAAATGCGTTATATTATGGGAAAGATCTAATTTGCTCGATATCCAGCTACCATTAACGTCTAATATCGGTCCCTTGTTGATATATTCTCCTCTTTTTTGGTAAATCGAATTTATTATATATATATTCTCCTTTACAAGAGGCTTAAAATTTTCAACTTTGTATCCAACTCATCGTAAACAAGGAAAAACGCCTTGGTTGCCATCTTTATGTGATAGGAGAGATCGTTGGGTTAGGTGAAGAGGCTTCTTCTATAATCTCTTCCTAATTTTAAGTCAATTGAAAAATAAACAAAAATATTTAGAGGGCTCACAACACCCTAACACCAAAGACGATTAAGCCAAATGATCCAACCTAAGCTGAGTTTGAACTCTTGTAATGTGCATGTATTAGGCTAACTTTACTTGACAATGATAAATTTCCTGTGCAAATCCCAGTCAGATCAATTCCAGTCACACCATAAAGTTTGTAATTTCCATGCCACTCACTTAGCTTAGGATAACTTAATTAATTAGTCCACACTGAACCAGTGAACCTCCAAGTTAAACCCCTGGTAAAATTGAATGATTCAAATTGAGTCACAATTGCAGGTAAATTGACTCATCAAACCACGTGCCTCCAAACGCAATCCCTGGTCCACTCAAAACTCTCAAAATAATTTGCATAAACATTGATAGTAGAAATAATTGCAATATTTAACCATTTAATATATTTAATTTATTTCAACATATTCTAATGGATTACTTATTTATTAAAATAATCATATTTAAATTTAAATTTTTGATCTATTTAATAAATAAAATAAATTAGAAATTTTTTGAGCTAGCCTGTATCCAGAGGCGAACTGCTGGCCGGGTAGGGGGCCATGGCCCTCCTAATTTTTTCGCAACTTTTATATATAAGTTAGATTTTTTAGTCAAAATTTTATGTATATAGATGTTTGGCCCCCTCTGAAATTTCTACCACCTTCGATCACCGTTTATCACTAGAAAGTCCCTCTTTCTCTTCCTATTTTTTTTTATTTTTTTTTTTATTTTCTGTTCTCAGTTTGAAGGCATTGTGGCAGTAGATTTATGGCCCAAACACTCTTAAGAGCAAGGTAATCTTTTAAGAAAATTTTTTCTTTGATTATTTCTTAGATTGAGATTTTCGAGTTTTATTTGCTGATTTCTTGGGAAAAAATTGGATGCTTGGAGTGCTCTGTTTTTTGTTTGGCCGTCCGTGTTTATTGTTCTTCCGACATCATCCGATGCCATTCATCGCCGTCGGCTATCGGATCGAAAAGCTGTGGTTATGCCGCCACAAGTGCATCCCCCCGTCTGTCGGTGCAAAGACCTTTATTTCGGGAGAAAAGGGGGATAAAAATGAATCTCCTATTCTGCGGCTAAACCAAAGGAAGAAGAAGAAGGAACAAAGAGAAAAAAAAATAATAAAGAAAAAAAAATTTTCTCTCTCTCTCTCTCCTCTCTCTTTCTCTCCCTACTTTTTTTTCTTCATTTTCTCTCCTAGTTTCTCTCTTTAAGATTTTTTCTCTCTAAAATTGTGTCTTTATCTAAAAATTTATCTCTTTAAGATTAATCTCAAAAAAAAATATTTTAATGAGTTTGACTGATTCTAATAAAGAAGTTCTGATCCGTGATCATCAGATAATTTATCAATAACCATCTTCATCATACTATGAACCATTAAATTTAATCGTCTCTTATTATATATATATATATATATATATATATGACTGTACATCATGATCTGAAAAAAATTATTTAAATTAATTTTAATTATTTATTAATATTTTTATATTTTTATATTTTTTTGGCCTGCTATAAAAGTTGGTGTGGTCCGCCCCTACCTATATCCAACATGATCCATGATCCAATTCAAGAGAAATTATTGGTTAGAACGGTTTTGCCTCCAACAAAAAATCATCATATTATCTATTGCTAAAAAAATTACATCCTCGTTCCAATTTGATTGAAAATTTTAAATAAAAAAATTTCATCAAGAACATCAATTGATATTTTTTACTATTTTAAATAAAAATTATTTTTTTAGATGATATGATAATTTTTTATTGAATGATCCATAATATATATATATATATATATATATATATATATATATATATATATATATATATATATATATATATATATATATATATATATATATAGAATGATTTTAATTAATAATTTTCTCCGACCCGATCGCTACTCTAATCATGGGAACAACCATTGGCCAGCGTGGAGGGAAGAACGGATGTTACTTCAAAGCGATACCCACCATTGGTGGGTCGGCGACGGCAGGGATGGCCATGGGTTCCCAGGGTGGGCGCCTTAGCGTGCGCCTCCGGTGCGCGCCCCGAGACCCACGCGCCGCGCCGTGTTGCGCCTCCGCCCGGCAAGCCCGACACGTGTCGCGCTTCCAGTGGCGCGGTGGCATGGGAGGGCGTTCGAGTCCCCAATGATTAGACTATTCTATTTATCTCTCCCACCGAATCCCACGTTGGGGATTAAAACATGGTTATTATCATATTATAATGGCAGGAAAAAATGTCCATTTTTGACGTGATTGATGCGTGCCCATGACGTAAACGGTGGCCCTGGTATAATTAATGGGCTTCTTGTACTCGGGATTAAGGGAGAAATATAGGGCTTAATCAAAAGAATTGCCTTAGAAATCAGTAAAGCATGACAGGTGCGGCTTTCTCTCGCCATGGTGGTGCCTCACGATGTCTTCCCAATAAAGGAGAGAATCTCTTAATTTGACCACTAGCCCATGCTTTGCTTTTCTAGTTACCTCAGGTTGGGGCTAGTCCTCTCTAATTGGCCGTTCTTGCACCTCCTAACCTTTGCTCGGATTCCTAATACAACATCAAGAATCCCAGGGCATATATGCTGCTGGACTTGCATACTCTTGGTCTTTGTCTTATATTGGCCACATATTCGTTTGGTCTGCCAAAGGTTTCAAATGGTTAATTAATGATGTTTATGGATGGTAACAGGTTAGTCTATCCATGAATCTTTCTTTTCTGGAGGCTTTTCTGGAGGGGGGCCGTTCTACATTGTGATCATTAACATGCATGATTGTCTATTTCTAGACATTTTAATTAGTGGAGGTGATGGACCTGATGGTAAACAACATGGCGATTGCTCTCCAGCGTGACCACAAATTTTTATATTATTGATCCATGGCAATTAATCTCTTTGAAAAGACAGGACGAAAATTGCGAAAACAACCTTTGGACGAACCTGGATTTCATATTAAGACTCCCAGTATTTCACTGATTAAATACTTGCAAGATTTGCTTTTAAGTACATTTATGCTGGACAACTATTAGTGCTTCCAATATTGCATAAAAGGTAGCATTTTTGTTTTTTTGATAAACTACAGGAGCAAAGCTTGCATTACTAGGAGAATAGAAAAATGTGAATTACAGACAGAACCAACCGAGATGCATCAGAACGAGAAACAGACAGCACTGAGAAGCTTAAAGTAGAACATACAGTGAGAATGGATATAAACAAAGAAAGAGAATCAGAAATCAGCAAAGCTTATTTCTACTCCAAAAAAAAACCATTGTTGAAAGGATGGGCTGAACTTGTATTCTTGAAAGCGTGCATAGCTGAGGAGTCGTCTCCAGTAGTCATGTGAACAGATAGAGTATGCTGTAAAACAGAAGGTGAAACATTGCAGCCTAATGCATAAAAGGTAGCTTTATCAGCCGATGGTTTCAAAATGCATGTGCAGGCAAATCAAGATGCATTTTTATTATTCTCACTCATTCATCAAGATGGAATGTTAACTATAAAAGCAATTTATTTGTTCTTATGTGAGAGAAAAATATCTAAGTTGAACTCTATTCTAACACAAAAAATGCTTTGGATTGCTAACTAGGACAAACCATCTTGCACTTTTGCATATATTTGCCTCGTAATATGCCATCTATATTGGAAAAGTGTGCTAAATGAGACGAGAGATCTAGCTAGCTAAGCATAAATTTTCTTTGCAAGGAAGCACACAATAATCAACAATCAAAGCTGTCAATAAAATACCAAAATCGGTTTGCAAAATTATCCTCAACAAAAAATAAATGAAAACTTTGCTAATACCAATCACGATTAAAGAAAACAAGTGGTGATAGTTACTTTGGCAATTGGCATTGACAGCTAGGAAGTGAAAAGGGGTTAACAATTCCATATTATGTTGTAGTTCATTAGAGAAGTAGGCAAATTTAATTTTTTTTCAAGAGCACCCATTTTCTTTCATTTCTTAATTTCGAGTTTCAACCGAACTGCTGGCATCCATTTTCCAAAGCCCTAAAAGTAAGAGCTTGGATAGTCCTTGAATCATATGGCTTGGCTAGACATCTCCTTGTTCGGGTCATACACATCATAAGTAGACACAACTGGATCTCTTATTCGCCTTCCAACGGGGACTCTCTCAGATCTTAGTTTTCTGAAAACCTCTTTTTATCATTGGCAACCAAAGAAAGTTTCTGTGCTTTGGAAAGCTTTTCTTTATTCAAACTTCTGTGCGCCAAAAAAATTATTTTCCACTGGGGAAAAAATCATAAGATTTAAGATCTTCATTCACTTGCATCATAAGGAGATTCTTTGCCATATCAAACGGTACCATTGACAAGAAGAAGAGAATGGAGAGATGAAAAGGATTGAAGCTTTTGCCTTAGCTAAATTTTCCACATCGTAGTCAATATTTCCCACCATGATAAAAGGTTCGATGGAATTAACTGAAGATTAAGTAAAATGATAGACTTTGAAGCTCAGTTGTCAAAAAAGCACCATCTGTGTCTCCACTAATTACGTAATCATTACTCAATATAATAATATCATTGTGTTAACTCCAAGTGAAACATGGGATATATCGGCAGCTTGATACAAAATGAAAAAGCGACCAAATCCCAGCCGAAGTCAGTCGACAAACCTGGATTCCAATGATCCCTGTCGATTGGCAACTCATTCTCGAGCCAATAAAAAATAATTAATATAAATAATACCAAAATAATATGAATGTATAATATAATTTATAAATCATAAAAGAAAATACATATTGATATATAATATAATATCAGATTTATACGAAGTACTCTAGAATATTAAAAAAAACGTATTAATTAAGAATCATATAAATTTAAGTAAACCGAACGTAGATGGAACATATTTTACAAGGATAATTCTAAAAATTTGATAGAGTTGGATCTAATGAGCTCGAAAACTCAATCAATTTAGCAAGTTGGATCGTCGAGTTAACTATCGAATCGTTTACGTGAATATGAGCGAGTTAATGAACAATCCAACCAGAAACGGTGCTGATTTGGTCCGAATCGGGCGATTCTGGAGTTGGACCACGCAGGACAATGTTTTGGGTTGGATCACCCACTTCGTAAACTGGGGTCCACAGGCAGAGGCCAGTCCACCCTGCGCTGCCCATTCCAATTTTGGCTTATTTTATCCCCCGCCCCCCTTGAAAATATTTCCCCACATACGTATGAAAACTCTCACCCTACCACGCTTTGAAATCCGAGTAGACGCGTTTTGCATTTCCCACAAACGTGCCCCGTTAAAAATCCACACAGTATCCCCCCCCCCCCCCCCCCTCCAACAAAAAAAAAGGAGGACCCACCTAAATATATGTGGACCCTACTTGTCCCCTGCTTCCTTCGCCCTTAAATCCCTTTCCTCTATCCTTGAGCACCTTGGCCTCACACATAGCCACTTAAAATTTTCTTTTTCCCAAGTTTTCTTTTTCACTTACCAAAGCTTTTTCTTCTTCTCTTCATGGAAGCCAGGGTATTCTGGCCAAAGTTAAGAGACCCTGGTGGTGGCTACGGGGGCTGCCACCAGAGGAGGGCTTTTTCTCTGTGTATATGCGCCAACTCTGAACGCATATGAAGAAAAACAAAGAGAAGACAACAAAAAAAAAAAAAAAAAGAAGCAAGACGTTGCAGCTGCCGTCTCCTCTGCTCTGCTTCCCACTCCGAGTAGAGCCTGGAGAATGCATTGCACTGCGGGGAATTGAGGTTCGTGGTCCGATCTCTAGATATCCTCTCTCTCTCTCTCTCTCGCCCTCGCCCCCCCCCCCTCCCCCCCGCCGCTCTCCTGGTGTACGTTTTTTTTTTTTTTTTTTTGATTTTGGTGCTCTACTTTCTCTTGTTTTCTTTTGCTCTGAATTATGGCGAACATGGGTTGTAAGGGATGCATTCGTAGTCTAGGGATGGGGGTTATTTGGGAGGGATTTGGTGCTGGGAATGCATAGCTTACACTTGTCATGTAATTCTCCTAAAGGCCTTCTTCAAGTATTTAATATAATATATATTACTACTAGTAAGCTACGACTTGTCCTTTTCTCTTACAAGGTGGTTGGTTGTGTTTTGGTGCTGGATTGGATTTGGCTTCCATTAACTTGGGTTGTTGATGCTGGGGCAGGGAATATTCAGCAAGTTAGAATAGATTTGGCAGGCCAAGTTGGGCCTTATTTATTTCTTCTTTATGCTTCTTTAATGAGGGAGGACAGTGGAGGATGGCCGTACCTTGACCTTGCAACAGGGGAGGCTGTCCCATCCCTTTCTGCGTTTATCTGTGTGGTATATGGACTGATGTGTCCGATTCTATGTGTGCGCGATGTTACGTCCCCTTTAAACGAGGGAAGTGGACTCTGACACGCACTGACAGATGGTTCCGAGTACATGCGGACAGCTTTAGCTTTAAGCATCAATTAGTGACAATCTATTGGTGACAATGATACTACTTTTGCTGCGATCGGTGCTCTGTTTTCTGAATCCTAGGCAATCATGCCCTTCTCTTGGAGCAAAGCAAACAGCGGATAATCCTAGATAATTATGCTTATTATGAATACATTGATATTTATGAAAGTTGGCATGCCAAATTATTCTCCACATCGAGTGTTCTACCATTATTTCTCACAGGCATGTTGTTTTATTATCACAATTATTCATACTTTTGATGTGGGTTAGAATTTCACAGTGAGTGTATTTGGGTTAGATGTGTTTCAGATTAAGTCAGTATCAGACATCATATTAGCACTTTAAGACTGTAGAAGGGAAGTTCCATTTGCAATTTGAGCATTCAATAATTGTGATCTAGTGCTTCATTTGAAGTCTCGAGTCGCTGGGATTTCTGATGATCCTTCTGCATCATGGCACAATTGGTGGTATGAAATAACAGGAATTTTTCTGAAATTTAGAAGTGTGAAAAGAGATGGACAACATATGAAATTCCTCACTGGACCCATAACAGATGGAGTTAGCAGAAGTATCAATGGAGCTCCAGTTGTGTATGGCCAGATTAGGTCACCAATCCATGAACACTTTGGTTGGTTTCTCTGTCAGATGGCGAAGGGCTTGAGTTGGTGCCAGTAGATTTTGATACACCAGCCAATGATCCAATGATTAATTAATAAAACCCAATTAGGATTATTTAGATCGAGAAATCCTTAAAATGAAGTCATATTTGTTAGGGGAATACCTTCTTCAAAACGTCAATCCTCTTTTTGAAATTCGTATACTAACTTTGACTTCATACTATGTGCATTGGTCAAAAGAATAACTCTCTGAATGGGAGTAGTTAGCATGTGTTATGAGGAAAAAAAGGGACTAGATCCCACTATGACCTGTCTTTGTTGTGAGGTTAATAATTGCTGTGATAATTAAGAAAACAAATTTGAAGTCATGACATGCAAGAAAAATCTGTAAATCTTCTCAACAACCACATCACCAATTGCTCATCCTTTCTGATATATATTTTTTTAAATCTTCTCTTGTTGTTTCCATAAGAACAACAATGGTGGGTGGAGAGGAATAATAAAGAGAATCTATATGACAAAGAGAGAGAAGGAGACAGAAAAAGAAAAAGTGGATTCCAATTTTCTCCACCTACTTGCATGTCTCTGACGAAATGGAAGCAGCAAGAAACCATTCGTTGCCACCCATTGCTTTGAGGGAATCTGTGCGGTCCACTGTTTAATGGTCGGCATGCGTCCACTGTATTGGCAAAAGGTCCACCTTGCCAGCAATAAGAACCAGTACCAGAGTCCGGAGTCCTGACTGATTGCACCATTCTTTTCTCCCTCGGGTTACTTTTAATCCATCCCTTTTTTTTCTTTTTTTGACCTTTCTATCTTGCTTATTAGAGTTAATTAATTAAGCAATTTTTTTTATCAAAAAATAAACCTGGTTGTTATAGTTAATTTGCCGATCGACAAGTAAGCTGAGTGATACCTATCCATCTTTTCCATAACTTCAACACACATAGAATAGCAATGGAACGGACAAATTTCATGCGACTCTAAAGATTAGGAGAAGTTCATGAATAAGACTGGCTACATGATCTGGGAGATTAACTTGGACCAACACGAAGCTAGCAGATTTGGATCGGGTGTAATTAGCCAGGTTTGGGTTTTAAATGGTCAATGTTGTTCAGGATCATTTAACTGGCTGGGTTCTAATTGAGAGATTTGAGGTGATTGATCTAAAATTAGTAGGTTTGTCACAACTTTGCTCAAAACCCATACACGACCTTGCTGATATAAAAGTTAATAGGATGATATAAAAGTTAAAATTAGTCCTACGCATGGTAAAACTGAGAAGCCATTACTTTTCCACCGGTGCCCACCACATCCATTATAGTGGCAGCATCCCTGCCACCTACTTTACTCGAAGCTAACGAAAGGCGGTAAAACATGTGGTCTAGCCCAACCAAAGGCAATGGCTGAAACCCCATCTTGGGAGGTCACCGATCTTGTTCTACTTCAATCCAAGGTACTTAGGTACTATGTTTGATGCGTTCCGATGCTCTACTGCTTATACCCATCTTGTTCTACTTCCATCCAAGTGTACTTAGGTCCTCTCCCTCTCTCTCTCTCTCTCACCCTTCGTCCTAAAAAATACATGTACTTAGATAAAGTCTCTCTCTCTCTTGAATCCATGGCTATAAGTTCAGCATGGCGACGATGCATTTGTTGGAAAGCGTTTCCATGGATTCGCCACGGATCACTAACTCTTCCTCCTAAAGCCCTGGTCTTCACTTCTGCAAATTAAACAGAAGGGGTATATAAAAAGGAATTAAAAAGAACAGAGAACAGAAGCGATCTCTATGAAGAGTACACCACTAAAATTCGATCCTCGTCCAAAATAACTAAACAAGCTAACAAACAGAACTCCATCTGACAACCGTCCTTCCATTGCATATAACAAAGCAACTAAGAGAAGCAAGAAAGGTTTCCAAACTGGTCAAGGAAGGACTCTCCATCCACTTCTTTAGTTGATCTATGAAATGCTAGGGAGGTTTCCAAACATGTCTCAATTTAAGCAATCAGTCTTCTATGATAAAGCAGGCAAAAAGTACTAACAAACCATCTTGTTTCTTGAAATGAGACACAATAATCCCACCATATCCTTTAAAAAAAAAAAAGTAATCCCACCATATCTGTCATTAGTTAATTATAAGCAATGATAGAATTTATTAGTTTATTACACGGCTTGGTAAAGGGCCTCACTCTTCAGTCGGAAAGGTGGGGCCTTTATGTGCACGCATGCCAGCTTCCTGAGTTCCAAGTTATCACAAGAAGAGGGAATCAGGAAAAAAATATTCAAGTAGGTTCATGAAGAAAGATTAGGTGGGCAGCTAAATGGGGAAGAATGATATAAATATACCATAAAATTTTCTTACTTTTGCTTCATGATATGCATAATCCAATTTTTGCTTATGTCCCGGGTTGGATGGCAGAAAACACTCATCATCAACAGGGTTATTGGTCGGCAGTATTCCAAGTACTCAGCATCGACAAAGAGCTCAGGCCTAGATTATAAAAAAATAAAAGGAAATATTGCGGCCAATCCCTTCATCGCCTGATCGCCGGGAACGAGCACCTGTAAGAGAAGTCCACACTAACCGGAGATGCCTCCGGCGGGGACCCTCTGACGGTCAAGTCAGAGAGGAAACTAGGCAACAGTAGAAAAGAATCAGGGGAACTCAGGGAGAGAGAGTGTGAGAACTAGAGAGAGTGAGTTCAGGAGCTTCGAAAGAACCTCTTTGCAGCACTGTTGCTTTTTCCGTTTTATAGTAGAGTGCGGCGTGGTGCCGTCATTAATGGCGCAGACAATTGGGGGAGTTGTCAAATCGTCGGAGGCTGTCAGAGTCACCGCGGACAGTCAAGTCGCCGTGGGTTATCAAATCGCTGGGATTAATCTATGTCCTTGGTAGGACAATGTCTCAGGACGGCTATGCCGCATGCCTTTGTCAGGACGGCGGCCCTCAGCAGTCGTACGGTGTTTGGGAGAGCTGACCGGCCATACGTCGGCATTTGGTTGTGGGATGTCGGGTGAAGACCCAGGGACTCTCCGACGGTCAGTCTGGCGCGTTGCGGGAGTCGGAGATCGAGCTCCGTCGTTCGGCCAGTCGGAAACGGAAAGGATCTGCCCGATCGACATACCTTCGGTCGGACGGTGTCGGCAGTCATCGGTTGGTGCGGTCGGTAGAGTCGGACGTTGGTCAGACGGGCTCGATGATGAGTCGGTGTGAGAGGGACCGGTCGGTATATCCCAACAGTTGCCCCCCCACTCCTGAGTCGGATGTCGTGCTGGCCAGCGTCCTCGCGTGGACGGCGGCTTCGGGCGAAAGGAGTGGATATCCATCGTATCATGCTCCGACTCTGGCGACCGTACCAATGATCGGTCCGGTGCCAGATGTCTTATGGGTGTCAGGCGTCCCATCGGTGTCAGACGTCCAATCGGGAACAGAAACTGCCGTTTCCGCCGTCTCTTCGGGAATGCAAACCGTCACGTTTTTCCGCCACGTGGCAGGGGGCCATTGGGCCGAATTCGTTCAGGTGGATGGAGGCGATGTGGCCTGATCTGGGACAGGTGCATCGAATCGTCAGACTGAGGGAAGGCTCAGATGCTGCCACGTGTCACGATCTGGAAGATCCTCGTTGGGCGTGCTCTCATCCCGCCCGTCGAGGGGCACTATATATATAGGGTCACTTGCATCCAAAACTCTACTTTTCAAACCTGTTGCCGAGACTCTGGCCGAGCGGTCCCTTGCCTCAGGTAGTTGTCCCCGCCTCCTTCCTTAGAGAGTTTTCCAGGAGCTTCCACCTTTGTCTTCCCATTTTCCCTTTGCTTCCTTGGAATTTTCTTTTTCCTTCTTCTTCTTTATTCTTCGATCTCGGTTCTAGCGTCCTGGCTAGAACCTCCCCACGAGGGAGTCGGTCGGAGAACCCGACCGACGATTCTCGGTCGACCCCGGAGGTGGAGGTCTTTTCACTTTCGGGGCCGAACGTCGATCGGCTCCGGGAGCAGTACAGCATCCTGGAGCAGTTTCGGCTGTTCGCCCTTGAGGCAGACGGTCGGATTAACAACCCGCCCCCGGACCAGGTGGCTTTCTACGTCGAGGACCTCCGGGCCGATCTTCGCTTTCCGGTTCTAGAGTTTGTCCGGAACGTGCTGGACTACTACGGACTTTGTCTGGCGCAGCTTGCACCGAACTCGGTCCGACTGGTTGTCAGCTTTGTCTTGTTGTATCGATTTTTGCCGACCAATCCTCGTATTTCCCTCTTCCGAGCCTTCTTCGTTCTCCGACCCCACCCTAAAGCCCGAGGATGGTAGTTTTTCAACCCTCGAAAGGGTCTTTCCTTCATCATTGGTCTTCGGTCGTCAATCCATGGATGGAAGAACCAGTTCTTCTTTGTCTCTTCTCCAGTTCCTTGGGGGTTTCCTTTCCGCTGGGGGGACCCCCGAACTCAACCAAATGAGAACAGTCGGGTGGAGGACGGGGACCGAGAGGACTTCCACCGTTTGAAGGACATCTCGATGTCGAAGCAGAGGGAGCTCGTCACCGAGCAAGCCCTGTATGACGTCGGTCTGAGCTCGGTTCTTCGCCTAGGTCTATTTTTCTTCTCTTTTCTTTTTTTTTTTGGTGCTAATCCTCTGTTGAAATTGCAGACATGCCGTTGAGGGTGAGGTTGACGGAAGTCGACGTTCGGCAACACGCGGCACGGAAGAGGCCGGTGCACGGAGTCGAACCATCGTGGCCTCCCAAGAGGCCTCAAGTAGCACCGTCGAGCGAGCCGGCGGCGGCGGGAGCGGAGCCCGGCTCCGAACGGGCGTCGGACTGGGAGCCGATCATCGCGCTGTCATTGCCGACAGTGCCCACTGAAGCCCCGTCCGAGGAATGGACGATCGAGGGAGCGGCCCCATCCGAGGGACAGACGGCCGAGGAAGCGGCCGAAGATGTGCCGGTCGCACAGCCGGTGGGAGAGGTTCGGGTAGAGACACGCGAGCCCGAACGATCTGCGTCGGCAGTTGTCGCGGCCTCGGGAGGGACCCAGTCGGGCTCGAGCCTCCCCTCTCTTTCTGATGTCAGGGCCTGGGTGTCCGAACAAGGGAAGGCCCCGCTTCCCGAAGGAGTGTCGGCCCTGGCCAACCACGACTTGGCCAGGAGGTTATGCCAGGCGGTTATCCTTCCGATCGACCACGAGGTCATGAAGAATCAGCGGGTATCCGACATGCTTTCCTCCTTTTACCCGACCAGGATCCGGATAAGTCTCTCTCCTTTACTTTTCATTTTCGTCATCATTTTTTTATAAGTTCGGTCTTCTGACGGTCAGTCTTGTTGTTTGCAGCTGATTTACAACATATCCGAGCTGGAGGCCGGATATCGGAGGTTCGATGATCTCCGGGCGGTGTGGAAAGATAAGGCCATGGCCGCCGAGGCCGATAAGGCGATAATGGTCGACCAGCTGAAGCAGTCGGTCGACCGTGAGGCCTGGCTTGAAGAGGAGATCTCCCGCCTTACCAAGGAGGTCTCCCGCCTTACCGGTGCCCTGGCCGCCTCGGGGACCGAGCTGCAGTCGGCTCGCGAGGAAGCCAAGCGGAAGTCCTGCACTGTTCACCTGCTGCGTCGTGAGCGGGATGACTCCGTCGGGAAACTCAAAGCCGAACGCGAGCAGCTCCGGATAAGTTTGGAGAATCTCGCCAAGGCCGAAGAAAATTTGTCCTCTGCTCAAGCCGACGCAGACATAGTGAGGGCGGAGGTAGAGTCGGCGAAAGAGGCCATAGGTCGGGCCGTGGAGGACTTCCGCGGCTCCGACGAATATCGGGAGGAACTCTTGGAGAGTGGTTTCCTCTCATACCGAGTGGGGTACGAGGATGCCCGGGAAGCGGTCCAGAGCCTGTATCCGGAGCTCGATCTCAGCAACGTCGTCCCCCCAGAGTCGGAGGGCCAAGCCACGGGAGAGGTGGCCGACCCGTCGTTGGGAGTTCGCACTGCCGTGGAGGAGGCCGACGCAGACCAGGCTGCCGAAGGCGAGGCGGCTCCGACCTCCGATGCTACCTTGTCCCGAGCAGATATGCCAACCACCCTCGAACTTCTCCCGATAGAGGAAGCCGACTTCGGCGAGTAGTCGGAGCATGTTTTGTTTTTGCTTTTGTTTAGTGTACTTGTAATTGGGCTTCGGTCCAATTTTGTAAACTCAGTTCAAGTTTGAATGAAATTAAAAATTTTTCAGCTCTTCTTTCTTTTTATGTATCTGAAATGTATCTTGGAATGCATGTTTCGCTGAAACATCCTCGGACGTATAAGTCGTAGGCCCAACGTACCTAGCTAGGACGTTTGGTAGGATCCCAGGTAACGATCCGGAATAGTCGATAGCGCGCGCCATGGTAAAGGCAGAGCAAGCTCCGATTTTAGATCGACCTCCCGACTGTCGTATGACCCGTCAGTCGAGAGCTTAAGTCGAGCGTCCATTGCCCAGACCTAAGTCGGGCATGTTCGTCGAGTCGGGCGTCATCCGTCCTTCGGGCGTAGCTCTTCGACCCGATCATCTTGTAGAGTCCGATAGTTGAATAGTGTCCGATGCATTTAGTTGATGACAAGTCGGTCATCCATTGCCTGATTCTTTGTCGGGCTCATGCGTCGCGACGTGCGATAAACGGTGGTAAGCCGAATACCCTTCGATCGATCGTGACCTGGTCGGTATGTTGCGAACGTGATGTTGGTCGCGTTGGCGTTTTGCCTTTCTTGGCCGGAGCCAAGTCAGCAATTTAGCCAGTCGCCTTGTTCGAGAGCTGGCTGTGGAAGGGGCGCGGTTTCAACTTAGGAGGGTTTCATCGCCATCGCCAGCCTTCCACCAACGTAGATATGTCGGTCGTCGTAAGAGTCTGATGCGCCATCGACGATTGGGCCGCAGATTTCCAATGGAATGTTGTATTGGGAATAGTGTCCCAAAGCCAATCGTCAGCCTGTTGACGGTTGTGCTCCTTTTGTATTAGTACATGAATTATAAATAAATAAAAGTTATTTTGATATTTTTTCATCACAAATGTTTCATCTTCTAATGAACTCCTGTGTTGTGGTGAAGTCCTTAGGACTATTTAGACTCGACAAAGGAAGATTTGTCACTTAGTCCTTAAACATGTTCGCGACCAAATGATACGTTGTTATCAAGGACGACAATGTTTATCGAGCATAGGTCGTTGTGTGCCATATGAGTTGGTTGTCCTCATAACCAAAGAGTGTGGAGACACTGATATGGCATACAGGTGAGATGTAATGGTACATCTGCACTGAACGTGACCAACTCCGGAGCTATTTCTGCTGTCAAGATTTGCTCCGATGGGATATGGGTATAAATGTCCCTCCGACCTGAGACCGCCACGGTGACTTGCAAGCAACTCACTGCACTTAGGCACTGGACTACCTGAATTTCTAATTCAGTGACGGAAGGTTGCTGGGTGTAGTCAAGTACTTGACTTGTCGGTGCGTGTGTCAAGATGGGATTAACCACTCCAGTTTAGGAGTTGTGTACAGTCGTATTTCAATTTAGCAAAACCTTGGCCAGGGTAGTCCTAGTGAGGAGTCACAGGACTAATTGAGTTGAGCACGATTCGGATGATCTCATCAGGGTTGACAGTTTAACCCTGAGTCATCCTAAACACAGGGGTCAAAAGGGATGAATTATACGGTAACCATATTCACGTAGGTTCTGAATGTTGCGATTGCGATTATTCGACCTATCCGATCGTCGGGTACCATTGCTAGATGGTCACTTCGATTAGTACAGGAATTGGTTTCTGTGCTACCGGTTTAGGTTCGAACCTGCGGGGTCACACACATTAGAGGTTCCTTTCTGATCTGATGGCTGATTATGAGTCTTATCTGTCTGAGACTCTATGATTGAGAATTAGGATTCTCTGATCATGAGTTCCACACATTTTGGATACTGGGGTCAAAATTTTGAATTTCAAATTTTGAATTTGAAATTTGAATTCTTTGATCAGGGTTTCATATCGATGGTCTCTGATGCCTGATTGCCCATCGGATTTGGACTCAATATTTATGAGAGATTTAATTAGTGATTTGATCGCTAATTAACTCAATTTGATTGAGTAATTATTTTTGGATCAAGTCCAATTGAATTGGATTCAGTTTGGATTGACCCGATTAGGTTAAATGTTGACCTAATCGCTAAGGTGGTTTAGTCCCTGATTTGATCAGGGGTTAGGCTTAGTTAATTTTTGATTTAATTAGGATTTTATTGAGCCTAATTAAACCTAATTATGTTGGGTTTAATCTATTCTAATTGTGCTTAATCTATTTAGATTAGGTTGGCTCAATTTGAATCAAATCACCTTGTTTTAAATTCCCTGCGACACCCAACTTCCTTGCACCCATTTGAATTCACGAGAAGAAACTTCTCGTGAAATTTTTCTCACGCAAAACCCTTCCCCACGCCCTCATTTGTGCGTCATATGGATGGATAAAATAATTAGTTAGCCATTCAAATTCAAAGCATGTTTGAATTTGAATGGATAACTTATCACTTGCCCCTTCATCCTTATCCATTTTGTGCGCCACATTACTTACACGAGAAAAGGTTTCTCGTGAAACATTTTTCACGCACAAAGAGCCATGCCTCTTCTCTTCTCACATCCAAAAGGATAGGGATAAGTTGATTTTCATTTGAATTCAAATTTGATTTGAATTCAAATGTGTAACCACTTGTCTTTATCCTCTCACGCGGATAAGACACGTTCGACGTTGTTTTAAAAATGACAGAAAGGTGGGGCGTGCGCAAAAAAATTAAGAGAAAGAAAGTGGGGCATGAGGAAGGCGTGTGTGCAAGGTGAAGGTCCAAAACCTTCCGAGAGAAAAAGAAAGAAAAGAGAGAAAATTGGACGCAGGGTTTTTGGTGTGTACCCTAGGGTTTCTACCTAGGGTTCGGGAAGTGAGATTGGTGTGCCACGAGTGTCGTGAGTCCACCAAATTTCAGGGAGAGATCCATCAGCCTCTCAAACAACTGTGCAGATGATCCGGAGCATCCAAAAAGTCGGCACACATCGATCGAAGGAGTTCGATCAATATCTGCCATCAAAAGGGTGAAATCACGAACTAGCATTCGTGAGGAGCTGATCAGACGGGAGCTTCGTATGGACGATCCGCAGAGGCCAGACATTTGTGTGGCTGTGACATGATGATCAGAGCCCCCCGACGGTGATCAGATTGCGGTGATCGACTACCCGCAAAAGGTGATGTGTTCTGAACACAGTACTGTAAAAGGTTTACTGATTCAAATTTGAATTTCAAATTTAAATGCATGCTGTTGTATCATATTTAGATCCTAGTGTAGGATTAATTAGTATTAATTAATGAGATTAATTAATAATTCCGCTGTAAAATAATAATTTTAAAAGTTTTAAAATTATCATTTTGCCCCTGCACTAAATTTTCGCTACATGTTGGGCCCAAGTCGGGGCGTCGGGGCTCGTACTACTAGCGAGCACCGACGCACAGTTGGAGAGCTGAGATTCTAGACTCCGAAGTTTGGAAGCTGAGTTTGTATTTCGAACAAGGGCGCACAGAGTTTACTGATAGTACAACCTCAGATTGTCGGCATTTCAAGTCCGAGGAATGATGCTTCCTTCTAGAGTCTCCAGTCGGTAGGCTCCCGGCCTGTAGGTATTCGCTATCTTGTAGGGTCCTTCCCAGTTTGGAGCCAATTTTCCTTGGTCTAGAGGCTTCGAAACTTTTGTCTTTCTTAGGACCAGGTCTTCGGATCTGAAAAGCTTCGGCTTAACCTTAGCACTGTAGTATCAGGCCACTCTCTGTCGGTAGGAAGCCATGCGGAGTTGAGCCTCGCATCGAAGTTTGGGTAGGAGGTCCAGGTCGGCTCTCTGACACTCGAAGTTGTCTGGCTCGTGGTACTGCTCGACTCTAGTCGATGGTAGCCCGATCTCGAGCGGCATCATCGCCTCCGTCCCATAGGCAAAGCTGAAAGGAGATTCTTCAGTCGGGACACGGGGTGTCGTTCGGTATGCCCATAGGATGGAATTCAATTCTTCAACCCAGAGGCCTTTGGCTTCATTCAGTCGGATCTTTAGTCCATACAGAATAGTCCGGTTGGTCACCTCGACCTCGCCGTTGGACTGTGGGTGCCCGATCGAGGTCAGTCAGTGCGTGATATGAAATCTTGCACAGAACTCCTGAAAGTCTTGATTGTCGAATTGTCATCCATTATCGGTGATAATGGTGTGCGGTAGTCTGAACCTGAAGATGATAGACTTCTGGACGAAGTCTTCCATCTTTCGCTCGGTGATCTGCACCAGAGGTTCGGCTTCTACCCACTTAGTGAAGTAGTCGATTGCGACGACTATGAACTTTCTTTGATCAGATGCCGGAGGGAAAGGACCGAGTATGTCGATCCCCCACTGGGCAAAGGGCCACGGAGCGACAATAGGAGTGATTTGGTTGGCTGGTTGTTGTTGTAGGTTAGCGTACCTCTGACATGGTTCACACCTCCGAACCAACTCGACCGCATCCCTTCTCATGGTGGGCCAGTAGTAACCCTGCCGTAGGACTTTGTAGACCAAGGATTTGCCTCCCAAGTGATTTTCGCAGATCCCTTCATGTATTTCTCTGAGCGCGTAGTCTGCGTCAGTCGGTCCCAAGCACCTGAGCAAGGGAAAGGAGAATGACCTTTTGTAGAGTCGGCCGTCCATTATCACATATTGGGAGGCCACCCATCGGAGTCGTTTGGCTTCCGCGGGGTCTTCACGGCTGGTTCCGTCGGTCAGATACCGTACGATCGGATCCATCTAACTTGGTTCGGTTGCCAGTTGCAGCACCTCTTCGGCCCTGTCGATGCTCGGCTGCTCGAGACTCTCTACCAATGTCCGACCCAAGGCGTCGTAGGCTGATATCGCAAGCCTGAAGAGTGCATCGGCCCGAGCGTTCTCCAACCTGAGAATGTGGGAGATCTCGAAATACTTGAGGTGTGCCACGAGATCTCTCACCTTCTGGAGATATTTTACTATGGTCGGATCTCGCGCCTCAAATTCGCCTTTAACTTGCCCCACGATCAGCTGGGAGTCGGAGAAGACTCTCAGGCTGTCGATCCCGAGCTCCTTCACTACTCTCAAGCCAGCGAGGAGCGTTTCATACTCGGTTTGATTATTGGAGGCTTTGAAGTCGAATCAGAGGGTGTACTCGGCAACCACTCCCTTTGAGTTGGTGAGCAAGAACCCGGCCCCGCTCCCTCGAGCGTTGGAAGCTCCGTCGATGTGTAACACCCAGGTAGACCTGGGGTCAGGTTCGAAGATTGCAACTTCTCCGGAGCTCCCGCCTTCCGATCCTTGGTCGGTTGTCGGGCACTCCGTAATAAAGTCGGCCAAGACCTGGGCTTTCAAGGTTGGTTGTGGTCGGTACTGAATGTCGAACTCACTCAACTTCATTGCCCATTTCGCTAGTCATCCTGATGTGTCGGGGCGGTGCAAGATCGCCCTCAGGGGCTGGTCAGTGAGGACCACGATAGCGTGCACTTGGAAATACGGACGGAGTCGTTGTGTAGACACGAACAAGGTGAATATCATTTTCTCCGTCTTTGAGTATCGAGCTTCAGCTTCGTGGAGCACTTTGCTGGTGTAGTATATGGGTTGGTGAATTCAGCTCTCATTCTCCCGGACGAGCACCGAGCTAACCGCCTCTGAGGAGGTTGCCAAATAGAGGTACAGTATTTCTCCAACTTTCGGCTTTACAAGTAGTGGCGGGGAGGCCAGGTACCTTTTCAGATCCTCGAAGGCCTGCCGGCACTCATCCGGCCAAGAGAAGTCCTTCACCTGTCTCAGGATCTTGAAGAACGGGAGGCATCTCTCTATCGATCGAGAGATGAATCGGCTGAGCGCAATGATCCTGCCGTTAAGCTGCTGTACCTCCTTTTTGGTATTCGGATGCTGCATATCGATGATTGTCTTTATCTTCTCAGGATTAGCCTCAATTCATCGTTGAGAAACGAGGAACCCGAGAAACTTCTCCGAAGTCACCCCGAAGGCGCATTTAGTCGGATTTAACCTCATCCGATGTCGTCGAAGAGTGTGAAAAGTTTGTTCGAGGTCTTGGACATGATCTGAGGCCCGTGCACTCTTCACCAGCATGTCGTCCACGTACACCTCCATGTTGCGCTCGATTTGGTCTTTGAAGACCTTATTGACCAGTCGCTGGCAGGTGGCCCCGATATTTTTCAGTCCGAAGGGCATTATCCTGTAGCAGTAAAGGCCTTTGGCGGTCATGAAGGTTGTGTGCTCCTCGTCTTCGGGTGCTATCCGGATCTGATTGTATCCGATAAAGGCGTCCATGAAGCTGAGCAGTCGATGGCCGGACGTCGCGTCTACAAGCTGGTCGATTTTTGAAAGTGGAAAGCTGTCCTTCGGACAAGCACGATTTAGGTCGGTATAGTCAATGCAGATCCTCCACCTCCCGTTGCCATTTTTCATCATGACAACATTGGCGAGCCAATCGAGGTATGTGGTTTCTCTGATGAAGTCCGCTTCGAATAGCTTGTCCACTTTCTCGTCGATGGCCTTCTGTCGTTCAGGAGCGAAAGATCGCTTCTTCTGCCTCACCGGTCTCATTCCAGGGTCGATGTTGAGTCGGTGAGTCATCGTCTCCGGGGGGATGCCGGACATATCCGCTGCCGACCAAGCGAATATGTCGGTATTGGCCTTCAGTAGCTCCACTAGCTGCCATTGCTCAGGGTCGGATAATTGGGATCCGACCCAGACCACTCGTTCGGGATTCTCCACTATCGGGATGGAAACCAGCTGTTCGGCCGGTTCGCCCTGTTCTTCCTCTCCCTGCTAGTCCAACTTGTCGACCGTCAGGGAGTCCTTCGCTTCGTTACTTCGAGCAAAGATTTGGAAGCATTACCGAGCGAGCTGTTGATCCCCGCGCACCTCTCCGACTCCATTTTTGATCGAAAACCGAACCAGCAGGTGGTAGGTCGAGACTATAGCTTTGAGGGCGTTTAGCCCAGGTCTTCCAAGTATGGCGTTGTAGGCCGAAGGTACTTGGACGACTGCAAAAATTAGGTGGACGGTGCTTTATCGTGGTTCGATTTCAGCTGTCACGGGAAGAGTAACTTTTTCTTCCACCGTGATGGCTTTCCCGGCAAAACCCAACAGGGGCGTGGAGACTCTTTCGAGCCGATCAGCCGACAGTCGCATTCGGAAGAAGGTCGAGTAAAACAAAATATTAGTCAAACTTTCATTATCAACAAAGATCCTTCTTACATCATAATTTGCTATTGTTGTTGAGACAACAACATCATCGTCATGGGGAGTTTGGATTCTCCGAGCATCCTCGTCTGTAAAAGTAATTACATCGTCTTGGCGTAGCTTCTTTGTCGACTCCCCTCCAGTAGTCATCTCCGGGTCCAATCATTTGGAGATCATGTTGATGACCCCGACCGTGGGCTGATTGTTCGCTGCCTCCTCAGTCGGTTGGAGTCATCGGTCGGGGATGGGTTGAGTCGGCGGTTTTCTTCGAAATTTTTCGAGATACCCTCGACGTATGAGGGCCTCAATTTCATCCTTGAGTTGGATGCACTGCTCGGTGTTGTGGCCATGGCCTCGATGAAATCAACAGTACTTTCGTCGGTCGAGGTCCTTTGCCTTCAAAGGCGGAGGCCGTCGCAGATATTCTTCCCCTTCAATCTCCATTAAAATCTGCGCACGAGGAGCAGAAAGGGGAGTATAGGAGTCATACCTGGGACGCATCGGCCTCGAACTCCACCGTCGAGGTGATCTCGGGCTCCATCGTTGGGGTGAGACCTGTTTGTCGGTCGGGGGCTTGCTGGGCTCGACAGAGGCCCGACCTTTCCTTCGCTTCTCCTTCGGGCCCTTGGCCTCAGTCAGGCACCGATCGGAAGCTCCTTCATCTGTACGCATGTCTTTGTATGCGCGCTCCAGCAGTTCGGCATATGTCCGGAGGAGGGTCTTGTCCAAAGAGTATGTAAATTGGGACTCCCTTAGCCCCCTCTTCATGGTTGAGATAGTCATGTCTTCGTTGAGATCCCAAACCTCGAGTGTGGCCGCGTTGAATCACGTCACGAAGTATCAGAGCATCTCGTTTTCTCCCTACTTGAGGAAAAAAAGGCTGTCCGAAGTTCGTGGGGGCTTCCGACTGGTGCTGAAATGAGCCATGAAAGCATGTTCGAGCTGTCCGAAGGAGTGGATGCTTCCTGAACGGAGGCCGGAGTACCAGGCCCTGACGGCCTTGCGAAGTGTGGCGGGGAAGCCGATGCAGAGAAGGGCATCAATTGCCCCTTGGATCGTCATGAGAGCCTTGTAGCTCTCTAGATGGTCAACTAGGTCGGTGGAGCTGTCATAGGGCTTCACATGAGGCATCTTGAACCGACTAGGGATCGACTCATCGAGGATGAGTCGGGAGAGAGGTTGGGCAGTCTGAAAGTCGATGTCGTTCGAAGACTTCTGCCCATCCGCCTGAAGCTGGGCGAGCCGACGGTCGATTTCTTCGAACCTGCGTTCGTAGTCGTCGGCTCATCGGTGCTAGGAGACCTCGGGGGTGGAGTCTCCCGACGAGTCTGAGAGGGAGGCAGACGGTGTTCGCGGTCGCTTCTCCTTCCTCGCTCGTTCCAGCTGGGAAGGAGACGGTCATCGGGATCGATGGGTATCATGCCGTGGCTGCCTCTCCTCCTCTTGATGGGAGTGCTGTGATAGCTGCTCCTGAGGAGGAGATGGAGACCGATGCGGGCGTCGGCAGCTGCTCCTGGAGGGCATCAGGTGTGCCGTCGATTGCCCCATCGGAGATTGCGGCAACCAGATCGGTTGTTGTTGAAGGCTTTTGACTGCATCTGTCAGCACAGTCATCTGCCGTACGATCGCCACGATCTGCACCTCCGTGGTCACCACGGGATGCGGAGAGCTAGGTTCCGCTATGAAGGATGAAGGAGAGGCCTCTTCCCGATGGGAAGAGTGCCTCGCCGATCCGGTGGCCCTCCATCGCTGAGCCCTGGTTCTTGTCATTCTAAAAAGATTATTTTCAAGCTCTGTGGGGGTCGGCCGTACCCCCTTCCTGACGCGCCAAACCTGTTGCGGCCAATCCCCTCGTCGCCTGGTCGTCGGGAACGAGTACCTGCAAGAGAAGTCTACACTGACCGGAGATGCCTCCGATGGAGATCCTCCGATGGTCAAGTTAGAGAGGAGACTAGGCAACAGTAGAAAAGAATCAAGAGAACTCAGCAAGAGAGAGAGTGAGTCCTGGGGCTTCGAAAGAACCTCTTTGCAGTACTGTTGCCTTCTCCATTTTATAGTAGAGCGTGGCGTGGTGCCGTCATTAAAGGTGCAGACAACTGGAGGAGTTGTCAAATCGCCGGAGGCTGTCAGAGTCACCGCGGACTGTCAAGTCGCCGTGGGTTGTCAAATCGCTGGGATTAATCTATGTCCTTGGTAGAACAATGTCCCAGGATGGCTATGCCGCATGCCTTTGTCAGGACGGCGGCCCTCAGCAGTCGTACAGTGTTTGGGGGAGCCGACCGTCCATACGTCGGTATTTGGTTGTGGAATGTCGGGTGAAGACCCAGGGACCCTCCGACGGTCAGTCTGGTGCGTTGCGGGAGTCGGAGATCGGGCTCTATTGTTCGGCCAATCGGAAACGGAAAAGGTCTGTCCGACCGACATACCTTCGGTCGGACAGTGTCGGCAGTCGTCGGTCGATGCAGTCGGTAGAGTCGGGCACCGGTCAGGCGGGCCCGATGGTGAGTCGGCATGAGAGGGACCGATCGATATATCCCAACAGAAAATATCCATATTATCATTGTAAATGAGCCAATTATGTGTAAATGGCGCGATCCGTAAAGTAGATACAGATTTTTCATGTTGAAGATTTGAGATAATCCATTGGCTATACTGCTTCATGTGATCAATGAGATAATCCTATTAGTAGGCACTCTAAATGTCTCCAATGAAACAAAGGACAAATACAAGAGCCCCATCCATCTCTCTCTCTCTCCCCCCCCTCCCCCACCTTCTATATATATATATATATAACGGCAAATTTGAGTAATGTTAATCGAATTTAGGCTCAGATTTGATCAGATCAAAACTAAACAATAGGGATGTTACATCGATGATCTATGTCATTGAGTGTGATCTACTATATTAAAACTACTTGTACACTAAAAATTATTTGATTTGAAGATCCCAAATCTATGCATCAAATGATCAAAAAATATATTTAATTCAATTTTATTTGAGCTATCTAATTGTTAATTACTTGATATATAGGCTAGGAGTCTTCAAGTGATATGATTTTTTATGTGTAAATAGTTTTGAAGTAGTAAATCATATTCAATGACTTGAATCATTGATGTAGGGTCCTTATTATAGAATTTTGATGTGATCGAATTTAAGTCCAAATCCGATCGATCCGATTTTAGCCTGACTCTCTCTCTCTCTCTCTCTCTCTATATATATATATATATATATATATATATATAATGATATAATGGCTAGCTAGTTTCAAAGCTATACAATTGGATATATGTGGATATAGCCAAATAGAAGAGCCAGCTAGTTTTGAAATAATGGCATATTACAAAGTTTCATTGACTTCAATGCATGCATTAGAGGAGAAGAGATGATAAATGTGTTATTTGCAATAATTCAAGATCTCACTCAGAAAGACTAGCTAGAATGTATTATTCGAATTTTTTAATTTTATATAAATATTTAAAATCTTTCCAACAAATAATTGATATGGGCCTAAATACTTGCTTGCACAAATTCTCATATTACTATTTTAGCCAATAAAGGAGCTGCATTATTTAATTATCAGTTCTATAAATTACTGCATATTATTGTTACCGTTGTAATTTTGCCAATAGCTATCCTGGAACTTCACGATATTGATAAATCTAACGTTATCGATATGGACTTCACAATGAGTAGTTTTAAAAGTCCATTGCTTATCATGCTTGTATTAGCATTTTATGCTTAATTTATCTTTATGTCTTATTTCAATTTTTGTTGGAATAGTTTATCTTTTAGTACTAGTCCAAGTTGAGTCTTAGACTTAATGTATAAGTATTTATTTTTTAATGAAAATAGGAGTAGGTGATATTTTTGTTTTGTAGTAAAAGAGAGAGTATAATTTTATAAAGAGAGAAAAAGAGTGATACGAAGAGTTAAAAGAGAGTTTTTTTGGTAGTTGAAAAAGGCCTCCGAAAAAGTGTATTGCTTTTTTATGAAAGAAAAGCTAAACTCATTATTTTAATTTTATTTTTTTTGAATAAATTTATTTTTTTATTTTTTTATTATTATCATTTGATTTAATTGATGTTTGTTCAAAATTTTAGACCGGCACATTTGATTTACATCGAGTAGCATGCTATTCTACATACATAAATATACATTATATGGTCAATATAATTTTTTAATTAATTTTTTTCTTAAAAAAAAAGGAACTAAAATCTAGTTATTCTAACAAATCCACTTTACCATATAGACATGAAAAAAGGGATTTAAAAGTGAGCAAAGAACTACAAACTTTGGTAGAGATCGGAGAACCCCTGGGCACTTGAAGAGAAGGGGGGCGCAGGCATTCCATTCCACATGGTGTCGACCCTTATTCCGTCCACGGGATACCCGGGTACTTCGAGCACCGTCTGAGAATGCACGCGGATAAAAGGGAAGGGTTGGGATTATAGAGCGCGGGTTCTGATGCTGTCCGCGCACCATGTGGTGCATCATGTGCATCGTCCGTCGTACGATGAATTATTGCATGTGGCGTAAGTGGCGTGCATCGCACAGCCATCCATCGTGTAACCTGTGGTGCATACGGTGCACCACACAGGATCCACGCTCTGCGATTAGAACCCCTCATCGTCGCACAAACAAACACACACGGCAGAAGAAGGGGAAAAAAAAAAAAAAAAGGAGAGGGAAAACATAGGAAAAAGTATTTAGATATTTTATATGAAGCAACTCGCTTCAAAAATACAGCTCTGTGGGCCCTTTCAACTACTTGCAACTCTACATTTAAAAAGCTGCTGTCTTATTTTCTGAAAAAAAAATAATAGAAGAACGTTGATGTCATATATGTTAACCTGATATCACTGCAGCAATATGTTGACACTAATAGCAATATCATCTATTGTTATTTCATTAATTATTGATCACTCGTCTCGGCACCGGAGCTGGAGGAGTATGTGGTGGCGGTGGGCTCAGTCCATGTCTCCCACCCAGCATCCTTCCGTTCATGTCTGCAAAACCTAAATATTTCAAGGTAACAAAAAACTTTCAGTCAAAATTATAGTTTAGTTGATAGAAAATGAGCAGAGAAAATTTTAAATGGAGTCGCAAATTGCTACTTACCACCTCCGTAAACAAGCTCAAAATTCATGGCAATGAAGGTAGCAGACAGTAACACAAAAAGGAGTAGTTTTGCTACCGAAGATAGCGTCATCTTCTTCCTTCACAAGCAAACGCGCATGCCTCTAATCCACATATGATAGCTATTGTACTAATAATCTTCTTGTGCATGGTCGTTGCTCTATTTTTTGACTAACTTAATAATTTTATTATGGTCATAAAGGTTATAATCAAACTTCACCTATTTCTGCCTATATCCAGACTTTTTGCATGCGATATTTGACGATCCGATGTATGTGGTATTCCACGGATCTATCGTTTACCAAACTTTCGCAACAAATTTGTCCCCTTTCCATCAACCGGATGGGTGGATGGATAGAGGGAGAGAACACTTAATCCCCAATATTCTTAATTTACCCATAATTATCTATCAAATATATGAGCATAAATCCTCTACGGTGCATAGCAGAGAATCCTATGTACAACTACATAGTGATTTAATAAAGTTGGAAGTCCTTGCACGGCACTGACCCAAGCAACGCATAAAGACTAGTCTCCCTGCATGTGCATTGACCATGGCCTCTGAGACTTCCCACTTCTTCAAAATTGGATCCTCTATCGTTCATACTTCACATCCATATATATCATTCTAGTTAATCTTTAGGTGAGAGGGGTAGTAACCAAATGGTTAGGAATCCACTTGTCCAGTATCTAATCAATTATCTGTGGATGATTCATGGGATCCACCAAAATGAGATTGGACTCAAAAAGTACTGAACGGGAACAAAATCCATGGAAGCCGTTTGGCTACTACTTTGCTGACCACTACCGCGCATGAACGGTGATACGGAGCTCGCATGCATGATATATATCACGCATCCTATGTACTGCACTCATACATAAGGGGCAAAAAATGGTGTACTGCAGTAAACAGGTGGCGCTCAACCAAGGGTGGCGAGCTAAGCCTGTTTCCTGCGGCTAACGTCCTATAGTTGATTATGACTGGCTACTCTTAGGTTGTAATTGTTAGCCGACAATTTATTTAGATTATTGGTAATTTAACATAAACCTATCATATTACTGTATTTGATATATTTTTTAAGTGACAATCTAGATTATCTTGACTGGATTACCTTATGGAGATGTGGCTATTCAGATTACCATATATTTGGTAATCTTGCAATATTTTTTTGAACAAAAATATCCCCAAAAAATTCTATGGTCTTCTTCCTCACGATGAATAGCAGAAAGAGGAGGGGCCAAAACCGGCACTTTCCTCTACAAATTCGGCCGACGGTGGCTAGAAACCAGTCGATCGGTGGGCCGCCGTCGTAGCCCTCACCAAGGGGTTGCGGGATAAGCGCGAGTGACCGGCCATTCAAAAAGAAAAGGAGCACGGTGGTGTAGCCCTCACCGAGGGGCTGCGGAGACAGCGTGAGCAGCTGGTGGACGGTGCGGGTGGCCAGGAGGCAGCACAAGGGGCTAGGGGGGGTGGGGTGCAGGGACCGATGATGCGGATAAGGGCGGCGGCGTGGGTGGGTGAAGGCGACGATGGAGACGGCTGTGGAGGGCGCAGAGTGCGGATTCATCAGGGGGCCAGGGGACGGTGCAAGGGGTGGTGCGAATGGCTGGAGGGTCGAGGGCGGTACCAGAGACGCGACTGTCAGGGGGTTGGGGGCAGAGCAGCCGGGGGTTGGGGAGGTTGTGGCATGTGGGGGAAGGAGAAGGAAAAAAATAAAAAAAATAATATAATATATTATATATTATATATTATATATTATATTATAATATATTTTTATTTTTTTATTTTAAAAAATTAAAAATTTTGTGCATTGAGTGTGATTTTTAATAAATTTAATTTAAGCATATTTTAAAAATTTGATGTTACGTTATCAGTAATCTGATTGCCATATCAAACATGCCAATTAAGATTCTCAATAATTTTACTACAACATTACTTGCATGTAGCAAACACAGTAATCAATATTACTAGTAATCTATCCAGATTGTAGATAATTCAGATTATCAGATAATCTAGATTAAGATTGTCTGACAATGCACTAAACGGTACCTTAGCTAATTCGTTAGAAGCTGAGGAAACATCAAATTTTCTCAAAACTGTAGAGCAGATCTTCCAATATTTTGAAAACAAAAACAAATTTACTATACATGTATTTTTTTTTTATTATGTATTTTAATTTTTTAAGAAATGGGGTGGGTTTTCCGCCTCTTTCTTGTAACATATTTTTCATTTCTTACATACATAGATTCTCTCTCCCCACCCCCCATCTAGAACTAGGACGAGAGAAATCTATACAAAAGTTGGGCCAAAATTGAGTTGAAGATGGAACAAGAACTCGGGTCTTTGGTATCAAGCACCGAACACTTAACTAACTTCACTACACTCTCAATGATGGTGTCTTTTTTATGTCTTGTAATCTATATTAGGAGAAGGGTCCGGGGGAGCAGGTTATTATCTCCAATGGATAAAAATAGCAATACGTTTATCTCTAGCTTCTAACTTTGTTGTGGATCTTTCAATTATAAATCATTGTAGCCAATTTTTTGGGGAACCATCTAAAATCTTTTTTCTCTTTTGTGCCAAAACCCCACCTACACTCTTAACAAATGTTTTTCAGTAGTTCTAGCAGACATTAGGGGGTGTTATCTTTCAACAAACTAATGTTATAGAAAAATGGTTAAGCCAAACCAAAAATTACAAACATGATTAAATCTCAATTTCAAGTCGTAACTATTTAATGGCTTCCAGAATTTCAGCCTGTGGCGGCAAAGGTTGAAAGATCAACTAACAGAATTTATACGCTAGATTGCAGGTGTCAATTGCTCATGTGATCTTCAAACAATGAGCTTTGGATATGCCAGAAAGAGGCATTGTGGTCGTTGCATGGTTGACAAACCAAAATATCTGACCAAACTAGTCCAATTCAAACAATCCTGCAAACATTAATGTGCATCATTTTTTTCTTTTTGATATATCTGGGCGGTTATACTATTTTAATATGAGTGCAGCTCAAAAGATCAGAATACAAAATATTACGTAATATCCTCAGACATGCGCCTTCATGGTACAGGTTCAGTCACCAGTGTGCACAGCAACAAAAGAGGCAATCCAATCTGTAATACTGTTCATCTCCCGATAGATGTGATGGACAGCCACTGCAGAAAAATGACTGAGGGACTCTCAAATATCATAAAGTAGCTGATGAACTCCTGCCTACTTTGTGTCTGCGCGAATCCAGTCAATAACTGTAGCCAAATCGCCCTCCACAAAAATTCTCTCAGCATGAAGTTCTAGACGAGCAGATGATGCCCACTCAGGTTGTCCGTAGCTCTATACTAGGGACTGACCACTACAGAAAATCTATTTTTTTATGATAAAATTTTAGCAACGAAAAAATTTTTCATCACAAATAGGTATGTTTTTACGATAAATTTTTTTTATCAAAAATTAAGTATTTATGATAAAAAAATTTTCGACATAAAAAATTATTTTTTTTGTGACAAAATGTTAATTTTCACTGCTAGAAGTGGATTTTTAACAATAATTTTTTTTTGTTGCTAGAGTTTTCAACTTTTTGTGACGAAAAAAAAAATTTCGTCAAAAATTAAGTATTTGTGACGAATAAAATTTTTATTACAAAAAATACTCTTTTGTGATGAAATTTTTTGTTTTTGATGACGAAAAATTTTACGTCACTAAAGAGTTTTTTCGTTGGAAAAAACATGAGAGAATAAGAATTTTTAGAGCAAAATTTTGCCCCAAAATCCTTCACGGGCCGACGCCACTGTCCCACCACACCCTCCCTCTCTTTTTGTCTTTCTCTCTCGCTCTCTTACTCTGTCGAGCCGTGCCACCGACCGGCCGATTCTAGCCCTCCCCGATCATCAGTCGTTGTCGCCCCTCCGCACCACCATCCTAACACGCCGGTCGAATTGAGCCATCCCTCATCATCGTCCTCCCTCCACTATCGCCGTCATCGTCCTCCTCGAGTTCTCCCTCTCCTACGGTTGTTTGCTTCCTCTAGGGCCGCCACTGTCGTCGTCACTCCACCTCCACCACCGTCGTCGTCGCTCTACCTCCGCCTCCGCCACCATCCCTCTTTGAAGTTCGTCGGACGGCGATCTCTCCCTCTCTCTCAAGATCGCTCAAGTATGGCCCCCCTCTCTCTCTATGGCTCTCTCTCTCTCTCACGGTCCATCTTGTAGGTTGTCACCGTCACCGTCGCTGCACAGCCACTACCATCCGCATCCATCTCGATACCCCTCTCTCTCTCTCCCCCTCTCTCTATGGGATTTATTGGGGGAGTCAGAAGATTAGGGCATGATTTATTTTAAATTTTATAATTGTTAAGTGGCTGCATAAATCTAAAGCAATAACTTTGGCAGTTTGTAGTGTTTTAAATTTTATTCTCATTTTTTTAATTGATTTGAGTCGTTAGGCATAATTATAATTATTGATTAGTCTACTCCTTATATGAAGCATAGTTTGAGATCTGAAAATAGTTTAAAACTAAAAGTGGTTATAATAATAATATATTAATCATAGCATAACAAATCTATAAACCTTAGAATTTTCATTGGAGGATAGCGTGTATGAACTAATATTTGTCTATTAATGGAAAAAAGATATTGATGTTGTACACACTATTCTCAAATTATCCCTGTGGACAGTTTGGGCACGTGAGTGAATTTTATATTGCATACTATATGCTTTTACATCGAAGAGTTTCGTCGGTATTTTCGGTCATATTCTCTGGGTACATAGCAATGTTTTAGTGTTTGTGTATCTGGAGAACTGTACCAAAATACTACCAAAATTTTTTTGGCTTAGAAGACATGTATGGCAATGTTAAATTCTCGCATTCTTGAATGGGATAGGACCACCACACTATAGATAGGGGTTATAAGGTGGTAGTCAGCTATTATTATATAAGATCGACTGTATAGTTTGCATGATAAACATGTAGGCATGGATCGTAGTTGGATGTCATTGCATGATAAGTTCTATCCCGAGTATATTATGGGTGTGACATTTTTCATGAACGTGGCGTCCAATCACACTAGAAAAAATAAAAAAATACGGTGTCCATGTCATCGATGCAGGAATCTATTTTGGTGTGCATAGCTATCGCGACACACATCAGATTAGGGATCGACGTCTGGAGGAGGGAACAAGGCCAATGACTGTGATAATATGTAGTTTGTAGTTTTTTTTAATTTTAAATAGTATATGAACTCATACTTTTCTATCTGATAATGATAGCTATGAAACTTATTATTACTTGAAATTTGAATATTTTTATTGTATTCATATGTTTCTATGTAAAATATGTTTAATCTGATGAAAATTTATATTTAAATATGTGCTTTCATCATAAAAATAGTAAAAAATATTTTATTTCATCCCTGACTTAATTTAGCGATGAAATATTAATTTCATCGTAAAAAATAATCAAAAAATTTCATCTACTCTTTAAAACAAAAATTTTCACTAGCAATTGTGACAAAATATTTTTTGTCCCTAAAATTGCGACAAAATAAATTTTCATTGCTAAAAATAAAATTTTTCATCATAATTTTTTTTAATTTTTTTAATGATAAAATTTTATATTTCATCGCTAAATTTATGATGAAATTATTTTTTTGTTGCTAAAATTATGATAAAATTTTTTTCATCATAATTTTTGTGACAAAAAATTTTTCATCGCAAATTTAACGATGAAATTATTTTTCATTACTAAATTAGCAACGAAAATTATTTTTTATCGCTAAATTTTATGATAAAATTCTATTTTTCATTGCTAAAATTAAAAAAAATTAACCAATAATATTCATTTTTGATGATGAAAATATTTTTCATCGTAATTTTAGCGATAAAAGTATAAAATTTTGCGATGAAAAAATTTTATCGCTAATGCTATGAACTTTTCTGTCGTGTGGTTGAGTAATTTTGGTGACGAAATAAAATTTTTTCATCACTAGGATCTTTTGCTATGAGGCTTTCTTTATAAACTTTTAGCAATGAAAATTTTTATCGCTAATAGTTTTAATGATAAAAGTTTCATTTTTAGCTTTTATTTTTAGCGACGAAAAAATTTCATCGCGAAAGATCAGACTTCTTATAGTAGACGTCTCAGTGAGAGGAGATCCTCCAGTAGCCAGTAGCCTGCCGTTAGGGCTATGGATGACATAACCTGCACCATCACTGTCACCTCTCATACTGCCGTCGAAGTTAACCTTGACAAATTAACCCCGATGGAGGAGGCTCCCAAGAAATGAGACAAATCCCATGGAGCGCTACTTGTGTAGCAAGGGAGCCTTAAAAGGTCGGAGAAGTAAGGGACTATCCAGTAGCATCAAAACAACAATACTCCTCCACAAGATAATAGGCTCTCTCCAGCACTCGCCGTGTCAGAATGACCTCAACCTAAAAAATCAGGCTGTTCCTGGACAGCCAGATCTGATAAGCAATATATACGATCCTGTCACCAAACTCGTAGTCCTCAAACAAGCCCTAACGGATCGCAACTAAGAATGAGGAGGGCCGTGATGCAGAAGAAGCTCCCCAGGACGAGCAATCTGCCATCCTCCAAATCAAGCACGCCCTAGCGAAATGAATCAGGGCATGCTCGATCGTCTCATCTTCCATCCTGCACACCAGACAGGCTGTCGGTAGCTCCATGCCTCCCTCCCTAAGAAGAGATCAGGTCGAAAGTCAATCCCAGACAACCTTTTAGAGGAAGAGTCTAACTCTCGAATGGACTGCTACTCTCCAGATCCAAGCAGTCTCGATCCTCCTAACTAGAGTAAGTCTATACATCCCGATGAGCTCTCTAATCGATACTTTAGGGTAGCAGGATCGGCCCCAAACCGTCAACTCCTGGTTTTGATGGAGAGGGATTGGGCTAGATAAGATCCTATCAGCAAGCTAACCTTCAAATAGATGGGTAACAACCTAAGTCCTCCAGCCTCTAACATCCTCAGTGATTAGCTCGTGAACCCGTCAGTCATCCTACAACTCCATGCTGATGAAGGTCGGCCAACGTGAGTGGGGGAGGTTGGAGATCTAGGCATCATGGCTCACATCAACTGAAGTCCCGTCGCTAATCAACCCTTAACCTGGGCCAATACAATAGGAGCGTGTTGTGATATTACCTTGCTCTAACACCAATTGTTGTAGCTCTGTGATACCACTTGTTGTATGGGATCCGGTACCACTCATCATAATAGGAAGAAAAAAGAAATAAAACTAGAAAGAATACAATTAAGTATGTGGAACAGTCCAAGTGCAGCCTCCACGGAGCATGCAAGCTTCACTATAAAAGAAATAAATACAAAAGGAGAATATTCATTCTCAACTCTTATATACACACCTCTCTCAATTAGAAGCTACCCTCATAAAAGTTCTCACAAATCCTCCAAAGAGACCCTCTCATAGGCTTGCAAATACCAGGATCCTCGACGACCCTGGATGCTTCCTGTGAAGCAAACTGCTACATCATGCCCCTTCGCAGCTGTTCTGTCTGACGCTCTGTTAGGCTCTGCTTGCATCTGCTCTGCCTGCTGCTCATGCTTGGTGCTCTGTCGGACTCTCTTTCGGCTATTACCTGAGCTCCTTTCAGCTGATGCTCTCATCCCTCGTGGCTCTTTGCCGCGACCTCAGCCCTCAACCCCTCTCGGCTGTCCACAGTTCTGTTCGCCCATAAGGCTATTTAAAGCTCTAAATCCAAGTCTCACTTAGTAACAAAAACTAATCAGGACTCAAAAGCCTCCTTGATCATCCAATGATAACTGCAAGCACCTTCATGCCATTCGATCATGCTTGATCATGTCCGATCAAGCTCTCAGCCATCAGATTAGGATCCAGATCATGCCCGCAAGCCGTCGTAACCATCCGATCGCATGAACCACCAGAACAAAATAAGATATTAGCGATGAAAAAAATTCATCGCTAATAGCCTATTTTCATCGCTAATAGTTATTAGCGGTGAAAATTTCATCGCTAATATTTAGTCGCCAATAATGCTGTCGTTAATAATTTTTTACGATGAAAAAAAATTTTAATCATAAATAATAAATATTATCGATGAAAAATTTTTATCGTTAAAAAATTATTTTTTTGAAAACTATTTATGATGAAAATTTTAGTCATAAAAAAGATAATTTAAGATAAAATTAATAATTTGTGATGAATTTTATTCATCACTATTAATTTAATTAAAAATTTTTATAAAAATCAAATTTAAAAAAGTATTAGTGACGTAAACTTTTCATTGTAAATGTCATAATTTTTGATAAAAATTTTTGTCACTAATAAATATTAAATTAATAACATGAAAATATTTTTCTTGTTATTAATTTAAATAAAAAATTTTATGAAAATTAAGTTTAAAAAAAATTAGCGACATAAATTTTTCATCGTAAATATGGTTATTTACGATGAAACTATTTTCATCGCTATTAATTTAATTAAAAATTTTTATAAAAATTAAATTTAAAAAAATATTAACGATGTAAATTTTTCATCGTAAATATAATTATTTACAAAGAAAATATTTTTATCACTATTAATTTAATTAAAAAATTTTATAAAAATAAAATTTAAAAAAATATTAGCAATGTAAATTTTATGTCATAAATATTTCAAATTCTGACATATATTTTTATCGTTATTAATTTAATATAAAATTTTAATATTTTTAAATTTATTAAAAAAATTATTTACGATAAATTTTTCATCGCTAATATATTTTTTGACGATCAATATTTCATCGAAAATAATTCCATTACTGATTTATGAATATTTTTTAAAAAGTAATTTATGAATAATTTATAAATATATATATTTAATTTATATTTATTATATTTTTTATAAATTAAAAATAAAAAATAAAAATAAAAAATTCACATAATAAATTTATAAATAAATTTTATCATTTTATTATATTAAATTAAAATTATAAGAGATCTAAAATAAAAATAAAAAGCTACACAAATAGATCGTCAAGTGTCGACATCTATAGAAGAGGAACAGACTAGGGAAGGAGAGTACTCGAATGAGCTCGAATTAACCTGCTGCTGCCTTATCAGCTGGATCATCGACTTTATCTGTGCTATTCGTTCCATCATCTGGATCTGCAGTCGTTGGTACTCATCGATGCGTGCAGTCAACTCATCAGCTCGTCGCTTAGTCTGCCTCTGCACCACCGCCAGTCGAGCATCGCAAGCAGTATGGATGCCAGCCCTGGACGAGTATGAGGATTAGGGAGCAGTGATCCCATGCCCTAGACCTCTAATATAACAGGATCTCGTACCAAGCATCTAATCACAGATCTCATCATCTGTGGGTACAGTCGAGCCCTCAGGAGTAGATTGGGATCTGATATCTATCATACGGTCCTGAAAATTAAAGTTATAGATATTTTAATTTCGTACTGAAAATAAAATTATTGATAAAAAAATAATTAAAAAAAATTACAAAGAGCTCCTGACTCTCCGTCATCCACTCCCTTGACTGTCACTGATGGGTTCGCTGGTAGATATTGATCCTACCAGGAAGCTTGCCACTCTCAGCATCTCTTTGCAATTTGAGAATAATTAATTAAAAAAATTTTAAATAGCTAGAGAATTATATACTAATTAGCATCTGCTCTATGTGACGAGCGAACAATCTCGAACCCCCACAATGCAGTACGGTCTGTCTAATCCAATTCGTGATGTTCTGGATATATCTTATTTGTACAGTTAGTAGTCAAATTAGTAGGTAACAAACTGAATTTAAGAATAAATGATTCGATCATTAAACTCTAAAAAAAAAAGTTTAGATGTGTAACCTGATATGCTGGATCCTCATAATGCCGGCATATGACAATCCAATCATCCATAGTGATGCTGTCATGGGGCCGCTGCCGTGCTGCCTCTACCCCATGATCCTATATCATATGGTATCAATACTGATGGATGTGATGGCGATAGTCCTTGAAATACAAAGATAAATGAGCGTCCACAGCTCGCCGCACACGATCCTCCTCAAAATCAATAATATCAAAAACACCCTGTCAATAACAAATGTTAGAAGAATACCGTGCTAATTAAATATTCACAGTATAATTTATTTTACCTGTAACTGGGTGTAGAAAATCTCTTTCTGAGTCGGTATAATGTGACGCCAATCAAAAAGCGTCACGGGAGCATAGTTGTGGTATATGATGCCCAGCTCCGTCTACCACGGCTCGTACCATCTCCTAATGGGCCTGATATAGTCGGATGGTATCTCGATACGGAGATGCTGTCCCGAGTGCTCGCATCTCTAACACTCTAGAGCGAGGTTCTTCGATGGACCTCGCCCTCGCCTCACTACTGGTGGAGAGTAGTCTGAAATAACAATAAAATAAATCATTAGTATGATAGTTATTCAAATTAAAAAAAATTAAACTTTATTATATAAAAATATAATAATACCACTCGGATCTACCTCATTCGAACCCGTCTCACTGGGACCTACCAATGCAGGACCCTCTGGTGATGAAGCTGGTGCAGCAATGCAAATCGATGAAGGTGCCTCAGCCTCCGGGGTAGACAGCAAACGCGAATATTGTCATCTGTCTTCTGGTGCCATACCTGTAATTTTTGACATATAAATGAATATAATATTGAATAATAATAATAAAAAATAAATTATATTTTAATTTATCAAAAAAGAGTAACTCTACATTAAAATTTTTTCATCAAAAATTTCAATAGAGTTTTCTCTAAAATAAAAATATTTTTTATATTTAATTATAATAAGCAAAAATATACAAAACATCACATAAAATAATTAAATTGTAATAAACAATTGCAATGTAAATTGTGTTAGTGGAACAAAAAAAAATTTATAAATTTTAGCAATAATACTTAAAAATTTATGCAATAAAAATAAAATAAACTATAAGCAGTTGAGCATGCAAAATAATATTAATGCAAAATAATAACACGAAATCTAATCCCGAGGATCCGATGGTTTTTTATTTTTTTAAAATAATTTTTATCTAAAAATAATAAATAATTTTTTATTTTTTAAAAATATTTTTTATCTAAAAATAATTTTTGTAAAATATTTTTTTTCTAAACGAGCTCCAGACTCAGCCTCCCACGGCCCTTACTCCCATGGCATCGGCACCGTCACACACCCGACGTCGTCCGGACTCAGCCCCTGCAACTCCCACTCCTGCGGCACCACCGTCGTCACCCACCCCTCGTGAGCCACCCCCTGCGACGTCGCTGTCCTCTCCAACCCCCCGCGGCACTGCTGCCCTCTCCAAATTTGGATCCTGATTAGATCCCGATCTAGATCCCAATTCGAATCGAGATCTCGACTCGGATCTTGACCTCGATCCAATTCGAATCGTGATCCAAATTTTATTTTTATTAATTAAATAATAAAATATTTAATTAATATTCGATTATTTTTTTTCCTCCTCATTTTTCTCTTCTCTTTCTTCCTCCTCGCCGTCACCCACCCCTCCCCGCCATCACCTCCCCAACCGACCCCCTCCCCGACCAACCCCCTCCCCGTCGTCACCTCCCCGGTTGACCCCCTCCCCACCGTCACCACCCCGACCAACCCACTCTGCGGCTCCGTGGCGCCGCTGTGTCGCAACCGACCCCCTCCCCACCCCGTTTCACCCCCGGCTGCAGGCTGCCCCCTCCCCGACTCCGTCTCCACCGGCCGACCCCCTCCCCAACCCCGTGGCACCGCCGGCTGCCCACGGCCCCCTCCGTGCCCCCATCTCACTCAAGACTGCCCCTCGACCCCATCCCACCCCCATTTTGCCACCGACCACCGGCCGCCCCCTCTCCGACCCCATCTCCACCAGCCGACCCCCTACCCGGCCTCATGGTGCCGCCGGCTGCCCTTGGCCCCCACCCCGCCCTTGACTGCCCCCCGACCCCATCCAACCCCCGTTTCACCCTCGACTGCCGACCGCCCCCTCCCCAGCCCCGTCTCCATCGGCCAACCCTCTTCCCGGCCCCGTGGCACCGTCGGCCGCCCACGGCCCCCTCCCCGCCCCCATCTCGCCCTCGACCGGCCCCCGACCCCATCCCAGTCCCATTTTGCCCCCGATTGCCCCCTGACCTCCTCCCCGACCCTGTTTCGCCCCCGATCGCCCCCCGACCCCCTCCCCAGCCGCCCACGCCCCCTCCCCCCCGCCGCAACCCCCTTCGCCCCTCGGTGGCTTGATCAACACAAAAAAAAGGAGGTTGGAACCTTACCTCCAAAGGATGGCGATGCAGACGACAGCGACGATGGTTGAGAGGGGCTCACCGACGGAAAGAGAGGGGGGAAAGCACGGAGAGGGAGAGAGGAGAGGGGAGATGGGAGAGCTCAGGGTGAGCATGGAGAGGGAGAGGGGAGAGGGAGAGAGGGGAGAGGAGAGGGGGGAAGGATTTCGCGCAAAGGGATGTCGAGTTGACGTGCATTAAATGCAGAACTATTAGCGACGAAAATTTTCGTCGCTAATACAATTATTAGCGATGAAAATTTTTTTTGTCACTAATAATTCTCACAAAAAAAAATTTCTTCTAAAAAAATTATTTATGACGAAAAAAATTTCATCATTAATAACATTATTAGCAATCAAAATTTTATTTTCATCGTCAATAATTTTTATCAAAAAATTAAAAAAAAATTTACTAAAAAAAAATTTTCTATTAAAATAATTGTGTCCAAAAAATTTCATCGTTAATAACTTTATTAGCAATTTAATTTTCATCATCGATACTTTTCGTCAAAAAAAATTTCTCACTAAAAAAATAAAAAAAAATTATTTATGATGAAAAAGAGATATTTCATCATTAATAACATTATTAGCAATAAAATTTTAATTTTCATCATCAATAATTTTTATCAAAAAAAAATTTTTTTGCTAAAAAAATTTTCCTCCAAAAGAATTTTGCCTAAAAAAATTAATATTCTTTAATCTAAAAAATTTTTGATCTAAAAATACTTTTCAAAATAATTTCATCAAAAAATTTAATTTTTTATTAATAAAAAATTATATAAATAGTTAATTTGAGATTTTTCTCTAAAAAAATACGTACATAAAAAAACAGCTTGGCTATCTTTTGTAATGCATGCTTTTGTGGATCTAAAACATGTTAAATAGCCTAGTTGATCTTCATATGGTTTTGTTAGGGTTGATCAATTAAGTGGCCTGAAAATTAAGTGATATTTTTTATATAATTAGGAGCTGTGGTCGATACAAGGATTTGTCATCCGATAAAGTTTGATTTTTATCTTTGCAATCATGCTGGTATAAAGATAATATTTTTTTATATTTTTTTATTATTTTATTTTTTTAAATAATATTTTTTTGAATGATAATCATTTTTCTGCTGATACATTACAGATGTTAACTAACAATCTTTGTTACACGTGAGTTAAATTTTGATCATATTCTTATATTTTGACAGATACTTTATTTGGACCAATTTTTAGGTGATCTACTGGTCTTAGTTTCTATATAAAGCTTGATCTTTCTGATGGAGGATCGACCTTAATTGATGGTTTTAGAGATTGGGCTACCATGGTGCATCATCTGCCACAGATTAAGGAAAGTGTTTAAGAAGTTATGTTTTTATGTTAAAGATATTATAGGATTTTATTGTCACAAGAGATTATTAGGCAAACTTTTTTTAGATGGATTAGAAATAAACGACATAATTTAGTCCATCAAACAGTTGATAAAATTTTATTTTTTATATAGTTAGAAGTTGACATTTTTTTTGAATCAAATTTTTTGCGTTTAATTTTCTGAGGTGGTTTGCTCTTAGATCTTATAGACGGTTGATTCGATTATGGGTGAAAAATTTTATTACATTATCCAACAAAGTTTGGATACTGAGAGAATAATTTTTTTTTCATATCGGAGTTATTTTTTAAAATTTTTAATTTTTTAATTATTTTTATAATTTTGAAATTTTTTAAATTTCTCTTTCTTTCGAAATATTGATGATGAAAATATTTTTATTTTAAATAATTAATTATTTATGATCAAAATATTTTCATCGTAAATAATCTATAATTTTTAAATTTTTTAAATTTTTTATTTTTTTAAAATATTGATGATGAAAATATTTTCATCATAAATAATTGACTGTTTATAATAAAAAAATATTTTTTATTACTAAAATTAAGTTATTTATGATGTAATATTTTTATCTCAAATAATTTATAATTTTTATAATTTTTATTTTTTTCAAAATCTTGACGATGAAAATATTTTCATCGTAAATAATAGACTATTTATGATGAAAAATAATTTTTATCATAAATAGTGAATTATTTATGATGTAATATTTTTATCATAAATAATCTATAATTTTTATATTTTTTAAATTTTTATTTTTTTCAAAATATCGATGATGAAAATATTGTTATCATAAATAATTGATTATTTATGATGAAAAATTATTTTTTGTTGCTAACACCAAGGTATTTATGATGCAATATTTTTATCGCAAATAATCTATAATTTTATATATTTTTTTTTTTTTTTCAAAATATTAACGATGAAAATATTTTCATCATAAATAATTAGCTATTTATGATGAAAATTTATTTTTTACCATAAATAGTCAATTATTTATGATGTGTTGGTGCAAAAATCCGCTTGCGTCGGAGAAGCTGGAGTCGGGGAAGCCGTGGTCGCCACCGGGACCTGCAAGGGAAGTCTAAACCGGAGGTGGGGTTGCTCCGGCAAGACCCTCCGACGCTCAAGTCAGTTTTCTGCCTCAACAAGAATGGAGTGCTCGAACGGAGAATTTAACAGAGTTTTGAGATAAAGAAAATGAGCTTAAAGAATAACGTATCTGGGTCCCCCTTTTATAGGCGGAGGAGGCAACGGATTGATGGCGACGTTTGTAACCGCCTGGTAGTGGGCCGCCCATGGTCAGGGGAATTGATTGCGAAAGATAGTGGGGTAGACCCGTGGCTATCGTCATAGCCCGCCACGTAGGGCCTGTTGCGAGTAGTGGAGCGGCGTCCGTTGCCGCTAGTTGTCAGCGAGTAGTGGGATCGTGCAGCACCTGCCGCAGGGAATGGAGCAGCATCGTGGCCGTTGACATGGCCTGTCAGAGAGTAATGGGTCCGCCGCAGGGGGTGATGGACCCGCACGAAATCCGCTACAGGAAGTGGAACAGGATCATGGTTGTTATTGTGATCTGCCAAGGGGCGCGGATCTGTTGATCGAGGCTCGACAGTGGTCGGAGTTTGGCCCTTGTAGGGGTCCGGGAGGGGTCCTCCTTTCGGTTGAGGTCGTGGGTGGAGTCTGGCTCCAGCAGCTGATACTGAGGTCGGAGACTGAGGGCAGAGCCTGGCTCCCGTAGGAGTCCGGGCGAAGCCGTCCTGCTGTCGATGGCGGAGCCCGGCTCCCGTAGGAGTCCGGGCGAAGCCGCCCTGCTGTCGATGGCGGAGCCCGGCTGTCGATGGCGGAGCCCGGCTCCCGTAGGAGTCCGGGCGAAGCTGTCCTGCTGTCGATGGCGGAGCCCGGCACCCGTAGGAGTCCGGACGAAGCCGCCCTGCTGTCGATGGCGGAGCCCGGCTGTCGTAGGTGGAGCCCGGCTCCCGTAGGAGTCCGGGCGAAGCTGTCCTGCTGTCGATGGCGGAGCCCGGCTGTCGTAGGCGGAGCCCGGTTCCCGTAGGAGTCCGGGCGAAGCTGTCCTGCTGTCGATGGCGGAGCCCGGCTCCCGTAGGAGTCCGGGTGAAACCGTCCTGCTGTCGATGGCGGAGCCCGGCTCCCGTAGGAGTCCGGGCGAAGCTGTCCTGCTGTCGATGGCGGAGCCCGGCTCCCGTAGGAGTCCGGGCGAAGCTGTCCT
This sequence comes from Elaeis guineensis, assembly GCF_000442705.2. Classification (NCBI taxonomy): domain Eukaryota; kingdom Viridiplantae; phylum Streptophyta; class Magnoliopsida; order Arecales; family Arecaceae; genus Elaeis; species Elaeis guineensis. The sequence goes on from NC_025994.2 coordinate 107,424,127, forward strand.
GCTGTCGATGGCGGAGCCCGACTCCCGTAGGAGTCCGGGCGAAGCCGCCCTGCTGTCGATGGCGGAGCCCGGCTCCCGTAGGAGTCCGGGCGAAGCTGTCCTGCTGTCGATGGCGGAGCCCGGCTCCCGTAGGAGTCCGGGCGAAGCCGTTCTGCTGAGGATTTCGGCTGTGGGTATTTTATACCCAACACCAGTCCCCCTATTTCTGAGTTTGAATTTCAAGCGAAGGAAGTATACACAGAGAGAGATGTGCACAGCCGAAATTGCCCCTTCGAATTCTGCGCACTGCCGCCCTCAGATATTTTGACATTTAATGCGCGCATGTCAGAGTCTGCTTTTCGGTGAAGGCGACCTGAAGAGTCTTTTCGGAATCCCCGTTGAAACGCGATCCCAAGCGTCGTGCTGCGGGAATTTGTGAGCGGTCAACCCTCAATGGCGATGAAGGGGATAAGCGCGACACGTGGCACACACCAGTTGGCCCAGGAATACACGCCGCCATAACTGCGCCAGAATCCGTCGGCTATTTAAACCCCTCAGTCCCTTCATGGCTTCATCCTGGCGCTTTCTTTTCGTCTGAGAGTCTTGCTTCTCTCGCCCCAGTCCTTGTCTCCTTCCCTCGCACCATGTCCTCTACTCGGGAGGCTGTTCTTGAGGGAATTTTTAGGGCTTGGAGTAAGGTGAGGAGGAGAACGGCGGCCGATGAGAGTCCCCGTCGTTCTAAAGGGAGCCCAAGGAAGAATTCTGTCAACAACAGAGGTTTAATAACGGGGGCTGTCGGTGAAGTTATTCTGCCCGCGAATTTCGGAGTAGCAAGGCGGGGTGATACCGGTCAAGAGGGCAGAGCAGTCGTCATAAGCCATGACGGGATCCTTGACGCCGTCGGGGCCGAGAGACCAGAGGCGGTCGGCGTCGACGACGGGGCAGTAGAACTTGTTGCGGGGACGGTGGAAGTAACGCATGCCGACCTTGCCGGAGCGTCTTGGGTGGTGGCCGTCGTGGTGCATTCGGAGATGAGGCACATCTCTGGTGTCGCTACCGCTTCTGAAGTGGCTACGGTTCTTCTTGAAACAGGTCTTCGCTGCTGTCGCCGTTGCCCTTACCGCCTCCGGAGGTCCATCCCACCCCTTTCCCGCTAAGGTTGGGACTTCGGAAACAGAATGAGGCGAGATGGGGCGAGAGCTGTTACACGCACTGGAGAATGCGACTGAGAAGGATAGGGACGGAGAGGGGAGTTCGTAGCTCGGAGCAGCCTCCGGTTCGTCCTGCCCGAACCGTGCTTGCGAGACTTGCGATGACGTGTATCTTCTTTTTCTTCTTCTTTTTCCCTGACCCACCGGGTCCTATAACGTATACTTCTGTTAAACGAGAAAGTGATTTTGGTACCTTGTTTGCATCTAGTGTTAAATAGTTGTCTGTCGAACTTCTTCATTTTTCTTTCCTTCTCTTTGTCTGTGTTACGTCGTCCCAAGGTCGTCGGCGACCTCTTCAGCTCATGTGGGGTCGTTATTCGCCGAGCTCCTTTTCGACTTTTATGCCGTTCGAAGATACCCACTTGTCAGGTTTGCTTGGATTTTTCTCCGCTGAAGTCGGGGCTAAGTTTGGCTCCCTTGATAGTCCGAACGGAGAAGCCCTCCTGAAGTTGGAGTAGCCCGGCTCTCGTAAGAGTCAGGGCAAAGTTTTCCTGCAATCAAAGTCATAAGCAAAGTCCGGCTTCCGTAGAAGTCCGGGCGGGGTTGTCCTGTAGCTGATGTTGGCGATGGAGCCCGGCTCCCGTAGGAGTCCGGGTGAAGTCTTTTTTGTTGTTGGAACCCGGCTCCCGTAGGAGTCCGGGTAAAGTCTTTTCTGCCGTTAGAACCCGGCTCTCGTAGGAGTCAGGGCCTTTCATTTTGCTTGAGCTGGCGTGAGGTTCTCCTCGTGTTCCTGACACGGCCGCGGGGGTACATTGGGGCGTTGTAAGGCCTCTCCCCTTATCCGGTCTAAAAGAACCGGGTTTTTGACTTTGCTCAAGTTAGGGCAAAGTTTTTCTTCTGTCCCTAACAGGGCTGTGGGGGCACATATGGGCGTTGCGAGGCCTCTCCCCCCATCCGGTCTAAAAGAACCGGGCCTTCGACTTTGCTCAAGTTAGGGCGAGGTTCTCCTCCTGTCCCTAACAGGGCTGTGGGGGCACATATGGGCGTTGCGAGGCCTCTCCCCCCATCCGGTCTAAAAGAACCGGGTCTTCGATTTTGCTCAAGTTAGGGCGAGGTTCTCCTCCTGTCCCTAACAGGGCTGTGGGGGCACATATGGGCGTTGCGAGGCCTCTCCCCCCATCCGGTCTAAAAGAACCGGGCCTTCGACTTTGCTCAAGTTAGGGCGAGGTTCTCCTCCTGTCCCTAACAGGGCTGTGGGGGCACATATGGGCATTGCGAGGCCTCTCCCCCCATCCGGTCTAAAAGAATCGGGCCTTCGACTTTGCTCAAGTTAGGACGAGGTTCTCCTCCTGTCCCTAACAGGGCTGTGGGGGCACATATGGGCGTTGCGAGGCCTTTCCCCCCATCCGGTCTAAAAGAATCGGGCCTTCTACTTTTATAAGGTTGCCCTCTCATTTTTGATACAGTCTGCTTGAATTGTCCCAAGACAAATGGGCACGCCTTTTTTGATTAGGACGAAATTACTGGTAGTACATCCGCAAGTTTTCTGAGCTCCAAGGTCGCGGGAGGTCGGCTCCTCCGAGCTCCTTAAGATAATAAGCTCCAGGCCGGACTACTTCTTTGACCTCATATGGTCCCTCCCAATTTGGGGCAAGCTTCCCCAGGCCCTGTGGTTGTGAGACAGCAGCTCGTCGGAGTACTAGATCCCCTGCTTTAAATGCCTTGTTCTTGACTCGGGCGTTGTAATATCGGGCAACTTTCTGTCTGTAGGCTGTCATTCGAACTTGAGCAATCTCCCGCCTTTCCTCCAGTAGGTCGAGGTTGGCTCTGAGACTTTGCGCGTTTTGGGGTTCGTCGAATGCCACGACTCGTGCCGACGGGAGTTTAAGCTCGATCGGGATGACGGCTTCCGTACCAAAGGCTAAAGCAAAGGGAGTCTCCCCTGTAGGCAACCTCTGGGTGGTTCGATACGCCCATAGCACATGATAAAGTTCATCCGCCCAAGTTCCTTTTGCTTTTTCGAGCCTGGTCTTAATCCCCTGCAAAAGGGTTCTGTTAGTTACCTCAGCTTCGCCGTTCGCCTGAGGATGGGCCACTGATGTGAAGTTGTGGGAAATATTTAGATCTTCACAGAATTCAGCAAATCTGGCTCCCGCGAATTGCCGTCCGTAATCAGTGATTAGGGTTCTAGGCAAACCGAACCTGCACACGATCGATTTCCAGACGAAGTCCTGCACTTTCGCTTCTGTGATTTTGGCTAGTGGCTCGGCCTCGACCCATTTGGTGAAGTAGTCGATTGCTACAAGGAGGAATTTTCTTTGACCAGACGCGATGGGAAAGGGGCCAAGAATATCCATCCCCCATTGCGCAAAAGGCCATGGGGCACTCAAGGGTGTGAGCTCGGTAGCAGGTTGTCTCTGGACGTTGGCGTATCTCTGGCATTGATCACACTTTTTGACATATTCGATTGAATCATGATGCATTGTTGGCCAGTAATATCCTTGGCGGAGTAGCTTGTGGGATAGAGACCTGGCACCCAAATGGCTTCCGCAAGCTCCCTCGTGTACTTCCCATAAAGCGTAGTCAGCTTCTGAGGGTCGGAGGCATTTCAAGAGGGGCAAGGAGTACGATCTTTTGTATAATTTGCCCTCATAAAGGATGTACCGGGAGGCTTGATTTCGGAGTTTTCGGGCTTCTTTCGCGTCCTGGGGGAGAATCCCATCTCTAAGATAGGTTATCAGCGGGTCGACCCAGCTGGGCTCGCGGTCGATCTCCATTACGAGTCGCGGTTCTTCCGTACTCGGATGTTTTAAAACTTCAAAGAGGACGCCTTTGGGTAATTCGGCCGGAGCCGATGTCGCCAGTTTGGAGAGAAGATCGGCTCTGGTATTCTCCGACCTTGGAATTTGCCTGATGTCGAAATTGCCGAAGGCAGGGGTGAACTCCTTCACCTTCTCAAGATATTTGGCCATACTGTCCTCCCGCGCTTCAAAGCTCCCGCTGACTTGCCCCACCACAAGTTGGGAATCGCTGTGCACCCGGAGTTGACCTATTCCAAGCTCCCTGGCGATCCTCAATCCTGCGATCAGAGCTTCATATTCCGCTCCATTGTTTGTTGCGGAGAATTCGAAACGCAGAGCGTACTCCGCAACAACTCCTTCCGGGCTGGTCAAGATCAGGCCTGCACCCGCGCCTGTCATGTTGGAAGATCCGTCCACATGGAGGGTCCAAAAGCGATCGGAGGAACTGGCTTCTTCGTCGGGGGAGTTCGGTTGAGTCTTCAGGTCGTCAATTTTGCTTTGCTCAGGTTCGGCCTCCTCGGGGATGGTGCATTCTACTATGAAATCCGCCAATATTTGGGCCTTTATTGCCGGTCTAGGCTTGTAGTTGATGTCGAATTCTGTGAGCTCGATTGCCCATTTCGCCATTCTCCCAGAGGTGTCAGCTTGGTGCAAAACCGCCTTGATCGGTTGGTCGGTGAGTAACGTCACCGTGTGCCCTTGAAAGTAAGGCCGGAGTCTCCGAGCTGCAATCAACAAGGCGTAGGTCAGTTTTTCCAATTTAGTATACCTGGTCTCGGCGTCCCTCAGCACGCGACTAATGTAGTAGACCGGTCGCTGGACTTTCATTTCCTCTTTAACAAGGACGGCTGCAAGGGCTGCGGGAGAGACTGCCAGGTACAAAAATAGTTCCTCCTTAGGCTCGGGCTTCGCCAGCAGTGGAGGCGAGCTAAGGTAGCTCTTTAATTCTTCGAATGCCTGTTGGCATTCAGAGGTCCAACAGAAGTTCTTCAGCTGCTTGAGGGTTTGAAAGAAGGGCAAACATCGTTCGACCGACCTCGCGACAAAGCGATTAAGAGCCGCGACTCTTCCCGTGAGGCACTGAACCTCCTTGATCGACTTTGGGACAGTCATATTTTGGATGGCGCAAATTTTCTCCGGATTGGCCTCGATCCCGCGCCCCGATACTATGAAGCCCAGGAACTTTCCTGAGGTTACCCCAAAGGCGCATTTGGTCGGGTTCAGCTTCATTTTATACTTTCGAAGAGCGCCAAAGATTTCCTCGAGGTCAGCGACATGATCTCCCGAAGACCTGCTTTTCACGAGCATATCGTCCACATAAACCTCCATGTTTCGGCCGATCTGCTCCTTGAAGATTTTGTTCACCAGTCGTTGATAGGTTGCGCCTGCGTTCTTGAGGCCGAACGGCATAACCCTGTAGCAGTAAAGGCCGCGATTAGTGATAAAAGCTGTCTTTTCTTCATCTTTCGATGCCATTCTAATCTGGTTATAGCCGGAGAACGCGTCCATAAAAGTGAGGAGCTCATGGCCCGAGGTAGCGTCCACCAGTTAGTCGATCCTGGGAAGGGGGTAGCTGTCCTTTGGGCAAGCCTTATTCAGCTTTTTGAAGTCGATACACATCCTCCACTTGCCGTTTGCTTTCTTGACCAAGACAACATTGGAGATCCACTCAGGATAATTGACTTTCTTGATAAATCCGGCCTTGAGAAGTTTATCCACTTCTTCGGCTACTGCCTTCTGCCTCTCCGGGGCATGACTCCGGATTTTTTCTTTTGTCGGCCGATGTTTAGGGTCGACCGTCAGATGATGTTCCATGACTTCTGTGTCGATCTCCGACATATCCGCCGGGACCCATGCGAAAACGTCCGCATTCCTTCGGAGGAAATCCACGAGACGCGCCCGCACCTCCTCCTCCAGGTTGGAGCCAATTAACACCACATGCTCCGCATTCCCATCGTTTAAAGGAATTGGTATTAGGTCCTCGATCGGACCGTCCCTCTCTTCAGTGAGGTCATCGCGCGCATCCAATCCGTCGACCGGACAGAAGTCCGCTTGGTCGTTTCTTTGCAGGGCGATGTTGTAGCATTGCTTGGCCAGCGCTTGGTCTCCCCGGACTTCTCCGATCCCCTTGTTGGTGGGGAACTTCAATTTCAGATGGTAGGTCGAAACAACGGCTCTGAGGGCATTGAGGCCGGGTCGGCCAAGAATTGCATTGTAGGCAGATGGTGCCTTTACCATCAGGAAATTCACCAGGGCTCTGGACTGCTTTGGATGCTGACCCGCGGTCACAGTTAGAGCTATCGTTCCTTCCGTCGGAACGGCATCACCAGTAAACCCTATTAAGGGGGAGCAAATCGGCCTTAGATGACCGCCAAGGGTGGCCATTCTTGAAAAGGCACTGTAGAATAAGATGTCAGCCGAACTTCCGTTGTCGACGAGAATGCGACGGACGTCATAATTTGCTATGTTCAAGGAAACTACGACCGCGTCGTTGTGAGGGAATCGGACTCCCTGGGCGTCTTCTTCAGTGAAGGCTATGGGTTCTTCAACTTTTTGCCGCTTGAGGGGTGCAGCTGATGTGCTGATCGCCTCCTGCCGGGATTCCCCCGAGATGACATTGACGGAATCCGGCGGAGACTGGTCGCCCGGCCACCCTTTATCGACGACCACAGCTGGAGGTAGTTGTGCAGAAACCTCGCGAGAGGGCATCGGACGGGGAAAAGAGGATTGGGTGCCGGAAAAGATGGCCGGAAACGAGTCCGTTGAGCGCTCCTTCAAGAACAAGGGTGCTGCGAAGACACACGCCCCCCTTCCTCTAGCGCCAATCCTGTTGGTGCAAAAATTCGCTTGCGTCGGAGAAGCTGGAGTCGGGGAAGCCGCGGTCGCCGCCGGGACCTGCAAGGAAAGTCTAAACCGGAGGTGGGGTTGCTCCGGCAAGACCCTCCGACGCTCAAGTCAGTTTTCTGCCTCAACAAGAATGGAGTGCTCGAACGGAGAATTTAGCAGAGTTTTGAGATAAGAAAAATGAGCTTAAAGAATAACGTATCTGGGTCCCCCTTTTATAGGCGGAGGAGGCAACGGATTGATGGTGACGTTTGTAACCGCCCGGTAGTGGGCCGCCCATGGTCAGGGGAATTGATTACGAAAGATAGTGGGGTAGACCCGTGGCTATCGTCATAGCCCGCCACGTAGGGCCTGTTGCGAGTAGTGGAGCGGCGTCCGTTGCCGCTAGTTGTCAGCGAGTAGTGGGATCGTGCAGCACCTGCCGCAGGGAATGGAGATGCATCATGGCCGTTGACACGGCCTGTCAGAGAGTAATGGGTCCGCCGCAGGGGGTGATGGAACCGCACGGAATCCGCTACAGGAAGTGGAACAGGATCATGGTTGTTATTGTGATCTGCCAAGGGGTGCGGATCTGTTGATCGAGGCTCGGCAGTGGTCGGAGTTTGGCCCTTGTAGGGGTCCGGGAGGGGTCCTCCTTTCGGTTGAGGTCGTGGGTGGAGTCCGGCTCCAGCAGCTGATACTGAGGTCGGAGACTGAGGGCGGAGCCTGGCTCCCGTAGGAGTCCGGGCGAAGCCGTCCTGCTGTCGATGGCGGAGCCCGGCTTTCGTAGGAGTCCGGGCGAAGCCGCCCTGCTGTCGATGGCGGAGCCCGGCTGTCGATGGCGGAGCCCGGCTCCCGTAGGAGTCCGGGCGAAGCTGTCCTGCTGTCGGTGGCGGAGCCCGGCTGCCGTAGGAGTCCGGGCGAAGCCGCCCTGCTGTCGATGGCGGAGCCCGGCTGTCGTAGGCGGAGCCCGGCTCCCGTAGGAGTCCGGGCGAAGCTGTCCTGCTGTCGATGGCGGAGCCCGGCTGTCGTAGGTGGAGCCCGGCTCCCGTAGGAGTCCGAGCGAAGCTGTCCTGCTGTCGATGGCGGAGCCTGGCTCCCGTAGGAGTCCGGACGAAGCCGTCCTGCTGTCGATGGCGGAGCCCGGCTCCCGTAGGAGTCCAGGCGAAGCTGTCCTGCTGTTGCTGGCGGAGTCCGGCTCCTGTAGGAGTCCGGGCGAAGCCGCCCTGCTGTCGATGGCGGAGCCCGGCTCCCGTAGGAGTCCGGGCGAAGCTGTCCTGCTGTCGATGGCGGAGCCCGGCTCCCGTAGGAGTCCGGGCGAAGCCGTTCTGCTGAGGATTTCGGCTATGGATATTTTATACCCAACATGATGCAATATTTTCATCACAAATAATCGATAATTTTTATATTTTTTATGTTTTTAAAAATATTGGCAACAAAAATATTTTCATCATAAATAATTGATAATTTATGATAAAAAATTATTTTTTATCACTAAAACTAAGTTATTTACAATAAAATATTTTTATCATAAATAATTCATAATTTTTATATTTTTTATATTTTTTATTTTTTCAAAATATTGGTGATAAAAATATTTTCATTGAAAATAATTGACTATTTACAATGAAAAATTATTTTCTATCGCTAACATTAAGTTATTTATGACGTATTATTTTCATCATAAATAATTAATAATTTTTATATTTTTTTAAATTTTTTTATTTTTTTTCAAAATATTGACGATGAAAATATTTTTATTATAAATAATTAACTATTTATGATGAAAAAATATTTTTTTTGCTAAAACTAAGTTATTTATGATGCATTATTTTTATCACAAATAATCTATAATTTTTATATTTTTTAAAATTTTTATTTGTTTCAAAATATTGGTGAGAAAAATATTTTTATCATAAATAATTGAGTATTAATGATGAAAAATTATTTTTTATCATAAATAGTCAATTATTTATGATGCAATATTTTCATCATAAAAAACAATAATTTTTATTTTTTTAAATTTCTTATTTTTTTAAATATTGATGATGAAAATTTTTCATCTTAAATAGTTGACTATTTATGATGCAAAATTATTTTTCATCACTAAAATTAAGTTATTTATGATGTATTATTTTCATCATAAATAATCTATAACTTTTATATTTTTTAAATTTCTTATTTTTTTCAAAATATTGATGTCGAAAATATTTTCATCATAAATAATTGAATATTTATGATAAAAAATTATTTTCATCATAAATAGTCAATTATTTATGATGTAATATTTTTATCATAAATAATCTATAATTTTTATATTTTTTATATTTTTTATTTTTTTAAAATTTTGATGATGAAAATTTTTTATCATAAATAATAGACTATTTATGATGAAAAATTATTTTTTATATTAAATACTTGATTATTTATAATGTAACATTTTTATAGCAAATAATCTGTAAGTTTTAAATTTTAAAATTTTTATTTTTTTTAAATATTAGCGATGGAATATTTTCATTGAAAATAATATTATTTTTGATAAAAAAAATATTTTTAATTATAAATACTTAAATTATTTATGATGAAAATATTTTCATCATGAATATTTAGAAATTTAAAATTAAAATAAATATTATATTATTTATGATGAAAATATTTATTGTAAATAATTAATATTTACGATAAAAAAAAATTTCATCGCTAATATCTAACTATTTACGATAAAAAATTATTTTTATCGTAAATATTTTATTATTTATGATGAATTTAATTTTTAATCATAAATATACTTATTTGCGACGAAAATATTTTCGTCGTAAATAATTCCATCGCAAAAATATTCTTTTCTTGTAGTGAACACTTTGGGAAACGCCCGTGAAATACCTCCGATTCATGGTGTACCATGAGAAATGCCTGGAAGATGCTCTCGCAGTCCATAGCTCTAGCCATGGACTGCCAGTCTGCGACGAACCAGGATTCCTAGTGCCCAATCGCCAGGTTGGGCCGGCCCGCGCACTCCGCTCTGGGCCACCCGTCTGCGACTTTGCATGCTTGCTCCGCCGCTTGGCCTGGCCTGCTTCACTGTCGACCTCCGTCTGCCTGTGGACTATGCCACCTGCTCCAGACTTCTCTCGCGTGTATCTTCACCATCTGGACTTCATTTGGACTGTTCTTGAGCTCATTAGACTCCGTTTGTGATTCTGGATCTCATTCTAGGCTTCCTGTGGGTCAAATTCGAGACCAGATCTCTCTCCAGATAAAAGTGTAATCGCGCCCAATGCTAATATGGGAACTCTGGCTCCAGTCACCATAACGAGCCCTCATCATTCTCCTCCATAGACATTCAGGCTGGATGAGGAATCGAGCGGCATATCTTGCGATCATAGCCTCCCTCCTAACCATCAATGACTGAATCCCTAGTCCTCAATCCCGCAATGGCCGGCAAACAACCTCATGTGCATCATTTTTAAAACAATAATAAACCTTGACAAATCTTACACTTCACATTAAGCCAATAATACTTATCAGAAATGTTTACATATTCCTGAAGTTATTGAGAGGAGCGGAGCTCTATGATCTCCACTTGTTCTTTGCCAACAACATAGCAATATCTCAGTTAAATTTTCTTATCAAGAACAACTAAAATTTACATAACATTTTCCATGAACTCCTTGTCCTGTAGCAACAATCTCATTGCTTGGGATGAAAGGCACACATCCAAAGCCGTGCTCCCTTCTTCACTTCCTGGAAAGACGGATATCTTTCCATTCAACTTGTTGGCCGCACCACTTCGGACTGCAATCGGTCTCCCCCATCCAAAGTCATTCCCATAGACATCAAACCTCGGCGAGCTACCTGTGACAACGGTACCAACCTTCGCTTCCTTAACACATAGAAAGGTGGGATTCCGAGTCCATGATTCCAGCCAATTCCGAATCATGTCATTAGTCTGGGAGGCCACCATCTGGTTCAATAACGACGCCGCCCATCCCAAGCCCCGGTCCAACACCGCCCCTGCAGAAGCTGTCGACGTTGGAACCCCCATAGCAGTGCTACCAAAATATTCCTCCGGCAATGGTGGGTCTAATCTCGGTCGATAGTTTACTGTGACGCGATAGCTAGTCTTCTCATTAGGTGGAAGCCTTTGAGCACGAAGCACCGATCGCCATACAAAAGCTAGCAGTGCTTGGAGTGAAGATATGCGATCCGTGCTCATCTCCATGTTGGCTCTGAGCTTGAGCTTTGCAATAGTTTGTGCAGAGAAATGGAAGAAAGCTTCACTGAGATGAGATGATGGACATACCTTAATGAAGTCTTCACGTTTATAAACAGGTAGATGGATGGGAGGCGAGCATGATTCCTGGAACCAGCGATCGAGCATGGGTGGCCGAGAGATCTGTGGGACGCCGGTTCGGGAGATCTCCGACCACGAGTTGAGGAAGTGCCAGAAGGAGGTGCCGTCGGCGACCACATGGTTGAGAGCGCAGCCGACGAAGACGCCATCGGCCAATTCTGTGACCTGGACGGCGAGAAGTGGGAGGGAGTGGCCGTCGTGGTTGATGGCTCCATTGAGAGGGAAGAAGGATTTGATGATGCTGGGGATAAAGCGAGGGGTCAAGATGTCGGCCGTGGTTATGTCCGTGGCGGCGGCATGGATGAGTTGAGCTCCTTCGTCGTTGCATTCGATGGCGACCGAGAGAGATGGCGGCGTGGTGTCGTGATTGATGGTGGCGAGACGGCCGGCGAGGGGATAGAAGTGATCGAGGACGAGCGAGAGGGAGGATATGAGGCGGGGAATGACGGGGGTGGGGGGTTTGGGAAGGAGAATGCCCTTCTGGATGTAATCTACGGAGAGCAACCTGAGATCCCAAGGAGTGAGATGGATTAGCCGTTGCCGCCACGCTAGCTCTGTTTCTGCTTCTTTGTTGTGGGATGATGGTCGAACCACACAACTTGAAATGTAGTGAATCTTGGTGGAAGTCGCTTGCTCGTTTGCCATAGCTTCCAAATTTTTCTGTATGTATGGAAAAAGAGTGGTATTCCACGAGCTGGTGCTCTTGGTTTGCCCTAGCTCCTACATATATATAAGAGCTTGTTGTCATTGAGAGAGAGAGAGGGAGAGGAGACGGCGATTGGGCTGTTCCAAGATCGTTTGGCACAGACTTGAGCTCTTTCATTTGCTTCATGAAAGTGATTAAATCGTAAATAATTATTCTGAAAAGAATAAATAAATATAATTTGACTTGACCCGTGAATATACAAATCAAAATCCTACAACTCTGCTCCTGCTACTCTTGGATATTCATATTTTAGGCCTAATCCATTCTTTAATTATCTCAATTTAAAAAAAGAAATGTACAATGGTCCCAAGATGACACAATACAAAAATCAATAGATTTGTCCATGCATAGTTTTGAACATAGTTTTAAACATAAACGAAATGCTTGTGTATGTCTAAAGCATGATTCTCTACCGTACCTACGATATATCGTATCATACAGTGCATCACACGCACTATCTACCGCACAATGGATAGTTATATGCGGTCGGATATGACATGCATCATGCAATTCGTATCTATTCACGACTATCTATCATGTGATGGACGATGCATGTGATGCACTACGCTCATATACCTTTGATTTTGACATAGCATAATCTATTTTTTTCAGATTGCCATGCGGTATACCATTAAATGGTCAATGTAATTAAGAACCATCGGACCGGTACCAACGCAGGAAGGCTAAGTTGAAACAAATGCCTCGTTACTGGTTCAGGCCGTAACCAGTCTAGCCATATTTTATTAATTATTTATTTTTTAGTATTTACAGAGTTATGACTTCCTATACTTAAAACTGGAATGTTAGGGTGGGTGTTCAAAGTCTTTTTCGACGGCAAAGAGGGTGTTCCAACTCAAGTCCAAGTTTGGAGCCTTAAGCGTCATTAGTGATATAGGATTAGTCGTTGCAAAGAAACTGCGGCAACCTAATCCATTATAGAACTGATTGAATTATTATCCCTGGCCACCATGAACTGAAAATGAAATAGAGGAGATATTGTTTATTGTAGAATTGTCCAAACCGTACGCCAAAATTTAGGATTATCATTTTGTTCATACAAATGACAATTTGTCCACATGCATCTCAAATTCATAATCTTTTCTCAGGAATTTTAAGGTCTCTGCGAGTGTTAGGTCGTTGGGAAGACTCTATAATAAATATCTTTCATTCTTGACTCATGTTTACAGAAGCTTTTCTTATGAGCTTAAATCAGCTAGATAGATTCATCAATCCTATATTAGGTTGTGCAGACAGTGAAGGACGCTGTTGCTGGATTCGCAGGAGTGAATGAGCCACCCTTCACAAGCCATGGCTGCTAGAAAGTAGCCAGTTTTTGGGTAGCATGATTTTTTTTTTTTTTTTTTTTTTTGATGAAAAGGAGACTAAGGTATTCCACCTTAGTCACCTAACTTAATTTCAGAACGAGAATATTTACAGGGGAGGAAACTGAATGTACAGATATGTTTAAAACTTCCACAACACTATAAGAGGATGAAAGGTACAGGCACAAAATCCTTACATCCGGGAAACTAGCCTACAAAAACTCGATCCGAAGCCAAGGAGGAGCATAGTTAAAGGGAAGATCAAGAAGTTGCAACCTTGATTAACGAAGAAAAACAGAAGACTCAGAAGAGGGAAGTCTTAATTCATAAATATTAAAAAATATATCTCAAGATTCGGTCCACATTGAGCCCACAGCGAGGTCCAAAATGATACACGGAATCCAACGAGCCCAAGAACAGTCCAAACGAAGTCCAGACGGCGAAGATACGTGCAAAAGAAGCTCGGAGCAGATGGCATGATGCATAAGGCGGCGGAGGCCGGCGGTGGTGCAGCCGGGCCCAACAGACGCGTGTAGGTGTGCGCAGGCGCCCAAGCCTAGCGCACGTGAGGGCACCTAAGTCCAACACCCTGCGTGGTCCACCGTGGACTGCAGGGTGCTAAGCGGTTCATGGAGGCCGCGTGGACTGATCACGTGGTCCACACGCAGTTCAGAAACGTTTGTGCACGATCGGATGGCTCAGATCGCATACGATCGCGATCGGATAGTTGGAACTCAATCCGAGCGTGATCAAGCTTGATTTGAAGCTGTAGTGTGCAATCGGACGGCTCTGGTGCGAGTCGGTCACGATCGAACGGCTATGGATGGTTCTATAGAGTTGATTGAGATTTAGTATTCCTAGTGAAACAGTATTTTTGAGATTTTGGAGTCTATATAGCTCCGATTGATGAGCCATTTATTACATTGGATAGCTGGTGATGTCCTGGAGGTGCAGAGAGACTTCAAGAGAAGTTTTAGAGAGCTTTTGTAAGGATTTTGGATTTCTTATTGAGAGACTCTTGTACAAGGATTGAGTGGTGAGTTCTTCTTGTATTGGTTGTGTTTTCTTCACTCATAGTGAAGCTTACACGCCCCGTGGAGGTAGGCTTGAGGTCGATCTACGTATTTATATTATTTTTTTATTTTATTTCTTCTTTCTTCCTACTATACTGTGTGGTACCGGATCCTGCATAATAATTGGTATCAGAGCAAGGTGATACCGGAGCATAGGTTGCGATGGTGGTGATCGAGATAGAAGATGAAGAAGATAAGTATAATTAAGATGGAGATCAACAGATTTGATGGAAAGAGTAATTTCTCCTTATGACAGGCGAGAGTGAAGGACGTGCTCATCCAGCAAGGATTGACCGATGCTCTCATGTGCGTGGAGAAGCCGACTATCATGGAGGTATCGAATTGGAGATGGCTTCAGATGCAGGCGGTGAGTACGATCTGCTTGTACCTAGCGGAAGAGGTGGTGATCCATGTGCTTGACGAAATTTTTCTGACGATGCTGTGGTCGAAGCTCGATGAGTTGTACATGACAAAGTCTCCCATCAACACCCTCTTCCTCTGGAGGCAGTTCAACCAGCTGTGGATGACTAAGGGACAGAGCGTGCAGGAGCATCTCAATCACTTCCAAAAGATCCTCACCAATCTCCTCAGCATTGACGAGAAAGTTGAGAAGAAGATCAGGGTGCTGGTCTTACTAGAGTCGCTTCCCCCTTCATATGAGTCCTTGGTGACTACTCTTCTAGTGGGAAAGAGCATCATCAAGATGGACAAGGTCACCACGGTGATTCTCCAGAATGAGGTTCTCAGGAGGAAAAATCTAGCTTCAAGCTTAGATGGCGGTAACTTAGCTTTAGTGATTTTTGAAGGAATTGAAGGTGGCAGACAAAGCGACAAGAGATCGCGATGAGGGCGGTCCAAGTCCAGGATAAGAGATTTGAGTAAGACCAGATGTTATCGATGTGACGAGTTGGGACATCTAGCTAGAGATTTCTCTCAACTCAGAGATCAGATGAGGGCTACTGCAGCGACGGCCAGTAGCGAGTCAAAGGATGATGTTCTGGAGATATCTAACAAGGTATCTACTTCTTTTCAGCAGTAGATTTTAGATTCTACATGCACCTATCATGTATGTTGCAAAGAAGAGCAGTTTGACTTCTTGAAGAGCAGTAAGGGCACTGTTTATCTGCTGGATGGATCGAGCTATGTGATTAGAGGCATCAGGATGGTTAGTTGGAGGACACATGATGGTATAGTGAGGAGATTGGGGGAGGTCCGATATATATATGATTTTAGACGGAATCTTATCTTACTAAGTAGACTACATTCGAGAGGCTATAGGACAGTAGCTGGTGAAGGAATTCTGAAGGTGTTGCGCGGTGATAGGATTATTTTGGAGAAAAAAAAGAAGATGAGAGGATATTACTACCTGATGGGGAGCCCAGTGCGAAGTGGAGCTTCAGGAGCCAGGAGGAGTCCAGAACGAGGTGGAGGTAGATCGAGCACTAGACGGGAGACACGGAAGGACGAGAGGCGACGTCGCAGAGTGAAGCTCATATTACCGCAGGAGACTTCTCCGAGCAGGTCTTTGGTCAGAGTGGACACAGCCTATGACAGAGGTGGGATCGAGCGGCCTGGCTCGACTCCCTTATTTGTCCATCCATGAGACAGCAGGCATGCCCCAGGACGTGGGGGTGAGATGGATCACAGGCTCTCAAAAACAGATGGATGCCGAATATCGAGTCGAGATGAAGATTGTTAGAAGATATGCCTCAAGATTCGATCTACACTGAGCCCACAGCGAGGTCCAAGATGACCAACGGAGTCCAACGAGTCCAAGAACAGCTCAAACAGAGTTCAGATGGCGAAGATATGCGTGAAAGAAGCTCGAAGCAGGTGGCATGGCGCACGAGGTGGCGGAAGCCAGCGGAGGCTAGCGGCGGTGCAGCCAGGCCCAGTGGATGCCCGTGTGCAGGCGCACGCAGCCCAGCATGGGGGTGGGCCCAGTGCAGGCATGCGTGCGGGCCGGCCCAGCACGTGCGCAGGCACCCAGGACCAGCGCCCTGTGTGGTCCACCATGGACCGCAGGGTGCTGGGCGGTCCATGGAGGCCGCGTGGATCGATCATGCAATCCACGCACGGTCCAGAGATGTTTATGCATGATCCGACAGTCCAGATCACAAGCGATCATGATCGAATGGTTGAAATTCAATCTGGACATGATCGGGCTTGATCTGAGACTGTAGTGCGCGATCGGACGGCTTTAGTGCGAGTCGGTCACAGTCGAACGGCCACAGATGGTTCTAAAGTTGATTGGGACTCGATATTCCTAGTGTAACAATATTTTTGAGATTCTGGAGCCTATCTAGTTTCGATTGACGAGCCATTTGTTGCGTTGGATAGCTGATGGCATCCTGGAGATGCAGAAAGGCTTCAAAAAAAGTTTCAGAGAGTTTTTATAAGGATTTTGAAGCTTCTTGTTGAAAGCTCTTATACAAAAATTGAGTGGTGAGTTCATCTTGTATTGGTTGTATTTAATTCTCTCATAGTGAAGCTTGCACGCCCTGTGAAGATAAGCTTAAGACCGATCCACGTATTTGTATTGTATTTTTTTTTTATTTTTTTTCTTTCTACTTTACCATATGGTACCGCATCCTGCACAACAATGAATTCATTACTATTTAGCATATTCCCTTCATCCATTTTTTTAATTCAAACCACTGTTAGGTACATGCGATGTAGTTTATTCTAAAGATGGACTTTATTGATGGTTGTGATCCAAACGATCAACATTTTTTGGAGTAAATTTGACGAATATATTTCCTGTTTAATCTCTTGTACTTGCATTTTGTTAGACACACAAACAATCCGCTCCTATCCAAAAGGTGCCCCTAAAGTATGAGGTAGAAAAATAGGTAGTAGAGTTTGTGTTATAACACCAAGCGTTTCCTGTCATCTCAAGTCAAGCTGACTTGATTTCTTGTTACTTTCACAATCTATCATGCAATTTTCTTCTACATGCTTATCCTATGGCAAGGCGCCACACGAACTTTGATACCAAAGCAACTGGATCTTGCAGGGTACTTGGTGACTGGATATAAAAATTTGATCCCAAATAATTTCTTTAGCATCACTAACCTGGAAAGCCTTCATTCCTCATTTTAAGCAGAGTCAAAGATTTCATGCGACCAAATACCAAGCTGTAGGTTCAACCTAACCACAGTAATGATGCCACATAAACATAACCCCTTCAAAGATCGAATGGGACCAGGTTGACTCATCCACCATCCATCGAGTCTAGACCCAGCCAGTCGTCCCACAAAAATTTCTATTTAATAGACCTTCGATTACTACCCCTCTACTTCAACTACCACAAAGGAATCCCTTGGGACATGACCACCCTCTATTCTTCGGTAAGTTTGTGTTCTCTCCTCATTCTCCGCCCTAGGTAACTCTAATTGCTCATTTTTTATGTTTCTTTTTTATTTGGTTGATGCCTCCTGGCGTTCAGGAGCAACTAAAAACGGTTTTGGATCAGCCACCTGCGATAATGTCTACTTTTCATAGAGTACTTTCAACCTCAACTCTAGTCCACAATCCATATCCTTCTGTTTGTTGACATCAACACCATCAATAGCTGTGATCTGAATTGTTTTTTATATAATAATCAGATCTGAAGTGAAATAAAACCTGAATTGAAGAAGTGAAAGATAGCACCTGGATGTGCTTAATACGAGAGGCTAATCTTTTTTGAGGGAATAGATAGGCTAATCGATATAATTTTTTTGTACGTTAAACAGCATCCCTGCTGCTTAAGATAGAACAAAATGTTATAGATATTATGCTGATCTCCATGGTCGTGTCCCTATGACAATGCGAGAGAGAGAGAGAGCTTACTAGAATGTCAAGCTTGCCAAATTCGGTTCTGATGAAATCCACCAAGGAAACTATGCTAGAAGAGTCGGTCACATCTAACTGATGAAAGGGTACATCAGAGAGCCTACACTCTCGAAGCTTCTCCACTGCCTCCTCACCCCTCTACTCATTTCTGGCCCTCAGTATGATCCTAACCCCATTAAGAACCAGCTGCCTACATATCTCCAGCCCAATCTCTTTGTTCCCTCTCGTAACAACTGGAATTCTGAAAGCAACGATAATGTATGCATCAAAGCTTAGAGATCTCTTAGTTTCTTCTTCACAGTGAGCTTAATTTGCAAAAGAATCGAGTAATAGGAGATGAGAGGGTACCTCTTCTCTGTGGGGCGAAAATGGTTCCTTCCATGCCTGAAGCAGAACAGAATGGTGAGCTTCCTTCCCTTGCTCGTGGGTTAGATTAGATATCCTGCATGAGAAGGGTATATATATATATAATAATCAAACACAAGTAATTTTTACCCACCTGATAGATGCTTAAGTTTGGAATGCATGCTCCTGGGATGAATAACAGTTGCAATAGACAGCAATATAGGTGCTTAATAATTTCACCCTTGGATGAAATAAATTCATCGAGGATGATTTCATCCTATATATATATATATATATGATGGATCTGATCTATCTAATAATTTCTTCTGAAGCACATAAGACCAAGTAGCATCGCCCTTTATTCTCTCTCTTTCAGTGTTCGTTTGATGGGTTGACTCTGTGCTCACCCCACCTTTGTGTATCCATCTAATCAACCATGACTTTACATATTATTATCACCTATGAAAAGAAAAAATTATCAAATTCTACTTTTAGGCATGAAACATAGGGAAGGAAGCATAGGGAGGTACAAAGTCTCACTAGTGTTGAGCACATAACATGCACACGGGGTGAAGCATGGATTGCTATGGATCCTCATATTATTGGAGTTTTTTTCTTAAAAAATGTTGATAAATATGTGCCTACTTTTAGCTGGTGTTGTAGATGTAAAACAGAGGTGTCAAAAGAATAAAAAGAGTGCGAGGACACGTTTTGCCTCAGCCTTTTCTGTCCAGATTGAGGCGCTCCCTCTCATCTTACCATCATATCCATTCCCAATTGATGTTACTCCTAGTGAGCTAGATGATTTTGGCCCTTTTGATTTTGAGTGATTATCGCTTAGACTAGATCCACTGCTCAATTGGTGGATCAGTCTAACCATGAAGTAGCACACATAAAATTGAAACAAAGTAAAGAAGTGCATAACATAAGCACATTTGTACATGCTGCTTCACGGTTGGATTAGTCCACCAATTAAACAATGGACCTGATCCAACAAATGATTAGTACGAATATTGGATGTTTAGCAAATTAAAAAAATAGATTTACGTTCTTTTGAGTTTATTTGAGTCTAATCTAATCCAAAATCTGATAAATTGTCAACGGGGGTGGATCTGATTCATTACAATAGTGGGGTCTATGTTTTAAATATCGAATGGTAGACATTTGAATCTATTTGATTATGATAATTATGATCTAATCCAATGTTGCAATCAACAAATGCCAAGTAGAATTATGTTTTTTAGTCAATTTTTTTAGGAAATTATTGCTAAAAGCAGTCCAAAAAAAAAAAATCTAGTTTCACTATTATTGGATCATAAGTTTAAACAATAAAATAATTCTATTAACGGATAATGAAACTACAAAAGCAGGAGATCTCTTGTGGTTTTCAATTTTATTCTAGATTTTATTGTCTTTCAATGATATATAAAAGCGAAGGCCACATTGGATATGTTAGTAAAGCAAGTACGAATGAAAATTTTTAATTATTATCATTTAAAAAAAATCAACAATTAAGAACACCTAACCAAAATTGCTATGCTTAGCCAAAGCACATAGTAGAGGATTTAAAGAATCAAACTATTCTAGATTAAAAAGAAAAATGCACATAGATGAAAACTCAACTAATACCATGTTTGATAATATTTTCAGGATCAAAAAGGTTTAAAAAACTATATATATATATATATATGAGATGGTTGCTTACCTTGTCTTTATGCTTTCCTTTCTGTTCAAGCCTGATTATTCTTCTTTATTTATCTATTTAATATTCAAGCGGCGGCAACACTAATCGTATCAGCACAGAATTACTCCCAAAGGAAAAGCTTTATATTATAGGAGAGGTCAAAGTCGCTTGATAGCCAGCTACCATTAGCATCTAACATAGGTCTCTTGTTGATATATTCTCCTCTTTTTTGGTAAATCGAATTCATTATTGATATATTCTCCTTTGCAAGAGGCTTAAATTTTTCAACTTTGGTATCCAACTCATCGCAAACATGGAAAAACGCCCTGGTTGCCATCTTTATGTGATAGGAGAGATCGTTGGGTTAAGTGAAGAGGCTTATTCTATATTCTCTTCCTAATTTTAAGTAAATTGAAAAATTAACAGAAATATTTAGAGAACTAACAACCCCCTGACACCAAAGAAGATTAATCCACATGATCCAACCTAAGCTGAGTTTGAACTATTGTAATGTGCATGTATTAGGTTAACTTTACTCAACAATGATGGATTCCTGGGCCAATCCTAGTCAGATCAGCTCCACTCTAACCACATTGTAGTTTGAACCATTCTTGTTCTTTGCCAACAACATAACAATATCTTAGCTAAATTTTCTTGTCAAAGGACTGGTAAAATTTACATAACATTTTCCATGAACTCTTTGTCCTCTAGCAACACACTCATTGCTTGGGATGAAAGGCACACATCTAAAGCCATGCTTCCTTCTTCACTCCCTGGAAAGACAGATATGGTTCCATCCACCTTGTTTGAACCACCACTTCGGACGGCAATGGGTCTCCCCCATCCAAAATCATTCCCATAGACATCAAACCTCGGCGAGCTGCCTGTGACTACAGTACCAACCCTCGTTTCCTTAAAATATAGAAAGATGGGATTCCGTGTCCATGATTCCAGCCAATTCCGAATCATGTTATTACTCTGAGAGCCCACCATCTGGTTCAATAACGATGCCGCCCATCCCAAACCCCGGTCCAACACCTCTCCTGCAGAAGCTGTCGTTGGAACCCCCATAACAGTGTTACCAAAATATCCCCCCGGTAATGGTGGGTCTAACCTCGGTCGATAGTTTACTGCTATGCGATAGGTAGTTTTCTCGCTAGGTGGAAGCTTTTGAGCGCGAAGCACGGATCGCCATACAAAAGCTAGCAGTGCTTGGAGTGAAGATATGCGATCCGTGCTCATCTCCATGTTGGCTCTGAGCTTGAGCTTCGCAATAGTTTGTGCTGGGAAACGGAAGAAAGCTTCACTGAGCTGTGATGATGGATATATCTTGATGAAGTCTTCGCGTTTATAAACAGGTAGATGGATGGGAGGCGAGCATGATTCGTGGAACCAGCGATTGAGGATGGGCGGCCGAGAGATCTGTGGGACGCCGGTTCGGGAGATCTCCGACCACGAGTTGAGGAAGTGCCAGAAGGAGGTGCCGTCGGCGACCACATGGTTGAGAGCGCAGCCGACGAAGACGCCATCGACCAATTCTGTGACCTGGACGGCGAGAAGTGGGAGGGAGTGGCCGTCGTGGTTGATGGCTCCATTGAGAGGGAAGAAGGATTTGATGATGCCGGGGATAAAGCGAGGGGTCAAGATGTCGGCCGTGGTTATGTCCGTGGCGGCGGCATGGATGAGTTGAGCTCCTTCGTCGTTGCATTCGATGGCGACCGAGAGAGATGGCGGCGTGGTGTCGTGATTGATGGTGGCGAGACGGCCGGCGAGGGGATAGAAGTGATCGAGGACGAGCGAGAGGGAGGATATGAGGCGGGGAATGACGGGGGTGGGGGGTTTGGGAAGGAGAATGCCCTTCTGGATGTAATCTACGGAGAGCAACCTGAGTTCCCAAGGAGTGAGATGGATTAGCCGTTGCCGCCACGCTAGCTTTGTTTCTGCTTCTTTGTTGTGGGATGATGGTCGCACCACACAACTTGAAATGTAGTGGATCTTGGTGGAAGTCGCTTGCTCGTTTGCCATAGCTTCCAAATTTTTCTGTACGTATGGAAAAAGAGTGGTATTCCACGAGTTGGCCCTAGCTCCTACATATAAGGGCTTGTTGTCATAGAGATGAGAGACGAGGGGATTGGGCTGTTCCAAGATCGTTTGGCGTCAGCTAGAATTAAAGATTGAAGGTAGTTAGAGTTGATCTCTTTAACTTGCTTCATGAAAGTGATTTAATCATAAATAATTATTCTGAAGAGAATAAATAAATATAACTTGACTTGACCTATGAATACAGAAATCAAAAGCCTATGACTTTGCTCCAACTACTCTTGGATAATCAACCTAATCCGTTTTTTAATTATCTCAATTTAAACAAGGAAATGCATAATAGTCCCAAGATGGTGCAATACAACAATCAACGGATTCATGCTTGAATAGTTTGGAATATAACGGAAATACTTGTATATTAATCTGATAGATTTCTTTTTTATGTGGCGTAGCAGCCAAGTCACAACAACCTGACTAATAAACTGACCGCATCTCCACCTAAACATTAAGCGTATATCTATCAATTCAAGCATAGAATTAGATTTGGTTGGATCAGCAGGTCAGGTTGGTTTGGTTTGGGAGTCCTATTACATAATTAGAGTTTCACGTTTGCTTAAAAAAATCTGTAATTAATCACAACAATTGTTCATGATTATTTGCAATGTTAACATTTTAATAGACATGATTCAAGAAAAACAGATGCACTTCTTGAACTCAGTAGTTTCAACTAATTGTGTAGGCATCTCCTTCAAGAATGACATTGGAACTCATTTGACATTACACTAATATACATGCTGAACTTCCAGAACCCAGGAAAAATGCAACCCTTAAGGGGTCCAGAGATTGTAAATTGTGCAACCACAATCCAAAAAATCACGATCTTACGATCAAGTATGCAACAGCGCCACTAAAAAAATTCCTGAATGCAGTTTTTGTTTTTTGCATTTTATACAGTTTAGTATAAAAATTTAAAAAAAATTATAAAAAAAAATTATTAATTTTAACTCAATTTCATTTACACTGTCTGTACTTTAAAAAATATCAAATTTATTTTTTTAATTAATTCATATATTCTAATATGATCCAATCATCTATCTTCGTTAATAAAAATAATATCATATGACTACCATATAATAATATTATTTTCTAAAATAATAAAAATATCTTATCTTCACCTCCTTCCTCCTCTTTGATTGATCCCCTACTCTATTATCGGCATCTCTTTTTCTCCCTCCTTCTCCTTTCTTCCATTCCTTCTCATCCATACCTCCTCCATGGCAACTCCCTCTACTCCAGCCATTCCTCACTGGCGACCCTCTTTTCTTTCCTCCTTATTCTCCTCTCACATTTCTCTTCATCCTCATCTTCCTCCAAGCTCGCCCACTAGGTCTTCCCCTCCATAATGGCTTCCTTCATCTACAATCATTCTTCGTTAGTGACCCCTCCATCTCCTTCTCCCCATCCTCCTCATTCTCCTCCTCCTCAAAGCTATCCATGAGTCATCCCCCTCCATGATGGCCTCCACCTCAATCCCTTTTGCTGGCAATGCATCATTCTCTCTCTCATTCCCATCCTCTTGTCCTCGTTGTCATTCATTTTCTCCAAGACCATCCATGAACCCTCCCCCTCCATAACAATTTTTTCAACTTTTATTTATTCATCATTAATAGCCTCTCTCCTCTTTCTTGCTCTTCTCACTTCTCCTCATCTTCTTTTTCCTTCAAGCCTGAGTCCTACCCCTCTCCAATGGTCCATTTCATCTCTGTCTTTTCTCACTAACAACCCATCCTTTCCCCTCTCCTTCCTCCTCATCCTCTTCTCCTCCTTGTCATCCACTTCCTCTAAGACTGTCTATGAATCCTCCCCCTTCATGGATTCTCTCCACCTCCATCATTCATTGCCCGCGGCCTCTTCCCCCTCCCTTTCTCACTTGCTTCTCTCTCATCCAACTCCATCCATGAGGCCTTAAATACCATCCTCCCTTTCTACACCCCTACCCTCTCCCTCTATGGTAGCTTCATCCATCTCCACCTCTTCCTCACCAACATCTCCTCCATATGCATAAGAGGCATTCCATCCATTAAAAGAAAAAACTAACATCATTTGTTAATAAATGAACAATAAGACCATATCGAAACATATCAATAATTAGAACAATCAATTTGATATTTTTTCAAATATAGAACGTATGAGTGAAATTAGACTAAAATTGAAAAAATATTTTTTTTAATTTTTTTTTAAATTTAACAATTTACTTGCACTCAGACTTTGCCATTTGGAACTATCATTATTGCAGTTATATATATAAAAAATATATATATTTAAAAAAAAAATACACACACACATATAAAAGAAACAGCTTGGCTTCCATGTTCCAATGAACTGATCAACAAAAAAAATTCTAATACAGTATAAGGGCCTCCCTTGTTTGACGGTGGCCCTTGGACCCTTGCTAGTAAAAGATCCCTCCCCCAGCCCCCGTACTCCCAGCTACTTAATCCTTCTCTAATATACCTAAAGCCCTGAAACTCCCCCGGCCCCCCTACTCCCACCCAAACCCTGAAACTCCCCTAATATACCTAAAACCCCAAACCCTTAAAAAGGCATGATCGAATCCAACCAGGAGACGTTCCCAATAGGTTAGGTCTGTATGCTTCGCCAAGAAAAGTTTCAAATATTATGCACAAGCTAAGGTATGATCGTCTCTAAAAACACATAGTAGTGCTGAAGTATTGCATCGTCAGATATAATTCTTGGCAAAAATTAATACTAAATGAATCCAGAACAATCCCACAACCAGATGGTCTGACTTCGAACTTCAGTCGGGCAAAGGAGGTTCCACGAGTTTTTGTTCATCAATAGTGAACTCCATCATTTATTTTAGAATTTAAAGAAAGCAAGTTTTTGTTGATCAATAGTGAATTCCATCATTTATTTTAAAAATTAAAGAAAGCATTGAACAAGAAAATAACAAATCGCGGTGAATTACCGTCTTAGAAACTTGCGTTGGAGACAATGTCTATAAACTAACCAGCCACTAAGATGTGAGAAGTGCAAAGTAACAATCTGACAGAAGATATCCAACTACACATCAAGACATGAATTGCTGTGCGCAAGATATCATGTTAATAAGCATTTTTTCGTTGTACTACCAACATAAAAAGACTATAGGTTGCAAGGAACTCGGAGCTCAAGGCGCCTACTTTTCGCTATAAAAGACTTGGTGATTGCCACCTTCTGAAGTGATCACAAACCTCTGCTCTCATTGGAAAACCACAAATTCGAGGAAATTAATGTCTGGTGCCTATTTTTTTATTTAAGAAAAATATCCGTGATTGCCACTTTACAAACTGACCACAAATTTCTGCTCTAATTGGAAAACCACAAAGTCCAAAAAGTCAACGTCAAATAAACTAAGCAACACAGGATCTCAGTGCTAATCAACCTTGTTAGCATTTCAAAAAGCATGCTGCAAAGGTCTGTTAGCTCTACTCCCTGAACTGCCATTTTGTTTCTATGAAGAATTTCATGCCCTGTAAATCTGGAGCACAGAGGATTCTCGACACCCAAGAGTTTCTAAAACTAAAAAGGAATCAGCTGAAAGGACTAAGTCCGATAAACTAATGTCACCATACTACTCATTGCTCTATTGATCAGAATAAGGCTCTGCATTCGTAAACAAAATCTATTAGAATCACATAAAAGCATACAAGAAAAAAGAATATTGATATGGTAGCAGTAATAAAAAGCATCATTGAATGAGAAAAAACCATCATAACCAACAAAAGAATGTCTGAAACTCACTAAAAAGACTGAGGGAGTGTTTGATTCGTAACCGGAATTAGAATGAAAATGAAAATCGAAATGGCTTGGAATCGGAATCGGAATGGCTAAATCCCCCAAAGCGTTTGGTTCGTGACCAGAATCGGAATCGGAATCGGAATAAAAAATTGAATCCATAGAAGAGAGTAGGGATTGAGTTCTATATACATTGACCCATTTCCATTCCATCCCGAAATCGGAATGGGACTCCTCCCAACCAAACGGTTGAAATGAGAGTCGTCCATTTCGATTCCGATTCCAGACTCCCACTTCTCCCAACCAAATACCCTCTGAGATTCAACTAATATCACCATATCGTTTGTTGCTCTATTGAGCAGAAGAAGACTCTCCATTCATAAGTAAAATCCATCGCAACCACATGGAAGCTCAAAGAAAAAAGAATATTGATATGATAGCACTACTAAAAACGCATGGTACATGTGAAAAAACATCATAACTAGCAAGAAAGAACCGGAAAAGCAGAACTTTAAGCTATGGTAAAAACCAACTGCAAAATAGGACCCACATACATAATAAATACCAAGAAATGCAGATGCATGTCTCTCAAATCCAGCATTCCTAAATGAATATCACTATGCCTGTTAGCGCCGGCTGACAATTTACATCATTCTAGCCATTCAGCAAAACAACCATATCTCTCTCAGACATTCAGTATAAACAGCAAAGATAATGATCCAACATAATTATTGTCTTTTTACCTCAATTAAAACTTTCTATTCAAATATAGATCTACCTAAATAAGCACGTTCAGCTCAAACATAATATGGTCATAGAAGAGCAGAGCATCACAATACAAGATAAAAGAGTGCAAAATCCAGTATACCAATTTAAGCTGCAGTAGGGCTCTCCAACTGTGTCTAAGAAAATATAGCTAGCATTAGCAAAAGTTCACATATTAACAAGTACAATTGCTAGAGGTCAGAAATACCAAGCATGATGATGAGAAAATCTGGAACTGCAGCTGGAATGGAAAGCACAACTAATTTGGGATAAAGTGAGCATCAACTTGACATAGCAATCTTGGATAAAAAGCAAACGTATCATCAAAGAAAAGCATTGGAAATCTCTGCCATTATAAACCAAAAAATGCGGTTGTACTTCCTTGTGAATGGCAAGCTGATAAATAGAATCCCATCTTGTCAAGCTATCATTATCTCGTTTGAAAGAAGAGCCACACTAAATACATATCAACTAGAAGAAGAATGTTTCTTTTCCCCTTTTTTTGTGATAGGTAAGAAGAAGTGCTTATGTAGAGTCCTTAATAGGACCACAATGCCCTTGGTAATCCTATCCATTATACAACAACATCTAAATTAATTCATGAGATAGTTTTGACATATTAAAGCATTAAAAAAATTACATCACTTAGAGGATGGCTACAAGTCCTTCACCATTAATTCCATGGCCAAGTCATGTTAAAAAATAATCAATAGATTGAGAACTTCCATGGAATGTACCCATTCAATCAGTTCTAGAATACTGTAATTTCTTATTATTAATTATTGCTAACATTGCATTAGAACGGCCCGCGAGGGGTAGTTAAAAGAGGCCATCAGTAAAACAAAAAGCATGATGTAGTTTGTATCGCAGGTTACCATCAACATCATCAAAGCCTTCTCTCAGCACACATTTAACAAGATCACAAGACTAAATTAAAAAAGGTATGAAAATAAACTGAAGAAAATAGAATATACATACATATAAAAACTAAATAACAAAATAAAGTAAAATAGAAGATGAATTAAATAAATAAAAACTAATAGAAACATACATGGTAGTGAAATTAAAGACAAAAAATAAACAGAAAACAGACACAAAAATGAATAAAAGAGAAAATATAAAATTCAAAATGAAAATTGTTACAGGGAATCACTACCATCCAAAAAGTTTCCAAGGATGGCATGGCACATCATTGTCTGTTCGATCCCTATTGTACTGCACCAGTCCCCTTGAATCACAACAATCCCCTATACCACGTGGCGCAAGAAACAATTTGTGATCGAACAACCACCTACAACATTACTCCTTCCGAAAAAAGATACAAAGATAAGAATAAAAATGAAATCTCAAACGAATATACAACAGTTACATATATAGAATAAAATAAACAGAAAAATGAATGTCCAGAAAAACTGATTATATGAAAACAAATAAAAAAAGACAACTGAGTTTGTAAAAGTGAAATTTTAAAATGGAAAATAAACAGAAAATACAAACAAATAGAACAAAAAGGAATCTACCAAACTGAAATTTCAAAAGGGAAAGCCATGAGATGTCATTCTCTCACATAAAAAGTTCCTCTAACTGATGTGGCACAGTGAGGCACATTAGGATTTGTGCAATCCCTCGAGTTGCACCAGTACCCTCTACCACATAGGACAACGAATTTTGTGAAAGTTGTCATTCATAGCAGTAGCAGTAGCCTTTCCTAATTTAAAAAAAATCCAAATAAATAACAAAAGAAGATTATAAGACTAAGTAACAAAAAATAACTAAAATTTGTGAATAAGAAACAGATAATAGGAAAAAAAATTAAAAAAAAAGAAATACGAAAAACAAAATTGAATTTGTGCAATGCTATGTGACGCTGATAATGTGACATACATGCCTAAATGGCACAGGCATGGAATGTCACTATTGACCAACCTCTCATGAATCCCACTGACCTCCATTAAATTGCAACAATCCCCTCTACCACACAGTAAGAGGAAAGTTTTGCATCTCTTTCATAAAACAAAATGAAATAAAATACCATATAAAAAATAAACAAACCAGATTACAGATCTAAATAACAAAAGTAAAACAAAATAAACTGAAAAACGAAAACTAAACAAATCAATACAGAAAGTAGATTTAAAAGAAAATAAATTATAGATTAAGCAAAAATCAACATAAAATGTGGAAAAAAAAAAAAACAGAGTTTTAAAAGATAAAAAATATTAGGCACCAGTCCATTTTGCACCAACATGGCATTAACATATCACATTGTTATTTGAACAACCCCACATAAATTAGACAACCCTTCATAAATGGCATTTATTCCCCCTCTACCATGTGGCATGAGGAACCTTTTATATGAGCAAGCAACGCCTGAACCATTATTCTTTCCAAAAATTAAAAAAAAATGCAATCCCAAATAAATACAGAAAATGAAAAAGACTGGAAAAGTACACACACACACATGACAAAAATAAATCTGAGAAAATAAAATCAAGAGAAAAACATAATGAAACAAAATAAAATCAAGAAAATAAAGCACTAAATATAAGAGAACATAAAAGAAAACGAAACAAAAACAAAAGGAAACTGAATTTGCAAATGGACAATAACGATAGCAAACAAAAGAAAATGAGAAAATATTAAACAATCCAAACTTAATTTTTGATTTATAAAAAATATCATGCAGCACCATCTGGCCACACAAAAGGTTCCTCATGCAACATGCTACTAGTTGTAGCACTCATTATTTAACCAAAGCCTCAAAATCGGACCAATCCCCTGTGCCATGTAGCCCAAGGAACTTTTGCCAGACCAGAGATGCCAATAATAGCCATACTTCTTCAGAAATAAAATAAACAGAAATTCCAAATGAATATATAAAACAAACATCAATAAAATTCAGTACACAAAATTAACCAAGAAATTACACAAAAACAGATAAAAAACTAAAAATAAAAATTTTGTAAAAATTACGATAGAAAAGAGCAATCACTAAAAATAAATAATAATTAAAAAGGAAAATGTGAAACAGAATAAACAGAAAAAAAGATAAACAATACATATAGCAGTCAGAAAGACAGAAAGTGTATGATTTTTTTTTTTATAAAAAAAAAATCCACTACAAACTAAAGATCATGCACCCATCCTTCTACTGTTCTTCCCCCCCTCGTCTTAAACTACATCATTTGGCAAAAGAAAAGCAAGAAGTGAAATTACTCCAGCAATAAAATTTCAAATTAAGATTGTCAAATGGTTCCAGACAGGATAGAGAAGGGAGCAAACGAAAATTAAAGTTTTTGGATGTTAATAAGAGAAGTCAAAATGGAAATGAACTGATTTTTTATTTTGTCTTATTCAACTTAACATGCTTCATCTCCTCAAAAAAAGAGTAACAGCTAAAGTAAGGGAGCTTTATGTATTGAAGATGCATTTACAGTCATGAAGCTTGCCATCCCCACAAGGAGTTTGGAAAATTACAAAAGTATAGAGATTGTCTCCATTAGATGGGGAACTAGGAGAATTAAGACAAACACTTACGAAAATAGGGGGCGCAGTAGACCTTGGAAACCACAATTGATGCATCATATTGCCCACATGGCCAGACCAATTATGTGGCAACATAACATAAAATAGAAGACAAATGGCACATATGGAGGAACCCAAGGAAAAAAAGAAGGCCATTGTCTCAGAGAGAGAGAGTTGAGGTCCAACAAAGGCTGCATAAGGGAGGGAGTGGGAAGAGAAAGAGTTCTTGATTCCAATGGGTCAAGGAGGTGATAGGTGAAAGGCCGGCTAGATAGATAATGAGATCATGATTAGCAATATTCTCAGAGTATGAGCAAAACAGAGCTATGAAAGTATACTCGGACAGATCAACAGCCCATCAAATTACTCCTTACATGTGGGCATTACACGAACTAAGTAGCATGTCATCATATTATAAGACTGCAGCCATCAATAAGACTGTTACTTCTTAATCACACAAAATGACATCTCAGTTCAATAGACAAAAGCCAAAAGCTAACCTTCCTGAATTTCTTTCTCAAAATGAACTTTTCCTACTTAAAAGAAAACTTTTTTCCCATAGAAACTATGACGAGTGGAACCTTGAAGATGCAATTTTGTAAAATATTATACAATTTTTATCTTTAGATACAATTAATATAAACTTGTGCTGGTTTTATTGTTTTAACATCTTTCTCCTTTTTCTACATTGAAAAAACAAAGGTCATTGAGAATGTGAAGTAGTAGAACTTTAGCATTTAAGATGATCTAAAGAACATAAAAATTGACATATTACAAATCTCAACATACAAATGGACATGTCAAAAGTATCAGAGAACAACTTTATCATCGATTGACATATTATTTTTAAAAAAAAAAAAAAAAAAGAAGACAACTACATAAAATAATCAGATAATCAAATTACTGAAGCAAAACTATAAAATCTTTGGAGTTCCAAGAACAACATGCTTTAGAGGAAAAACAACTACGCAATATTCATTGCTGGAGGAAATAAAGGCATGCTGCCACCCTCAGGTTTCTAGCAAATAGATCACTTAGAGTAAATAAGCAATATGAAAGACATACAATGGAATATATGATCAAATATTAGGCAGATTTCCCAACCAAGCATCTGACAGAACACAGCACAAAACTTATAAAAAAAAAAATCACCGCAATTAGGTTATATTAAGGTATCAAGCCACCCAGACCAAATGCATGCATCATCCGTTTATATCAACTGAGGTTTTCCAGCCAAAAAGACAAGGGGGGAGAGGGGGTTGGGGCGGGCCTAAGAAAGTGCATCTTTTCAGTTGTAGTATGTTATTCGAAGTATATAACAAGAAATCCACACAAAAAGAGAAAGAAAGAAGTCTATCATATTAAAATCTATAGTTCAAGAAATGGAGCCAAGATGTCCATAACCTCACAAGAATCTAAAATTCCAAATACTTTTCGCCGTATGGCTGGGTAAAACGAATAAATCCTAAAATCTAGGTATCCAAGAATCTAAAACTTCAAAGAAAAGATCTTGACTAAGTGATTCACATAGGAGTGGTGTCCCCAACCATTCACCAAAATCCAAATAGTCTCGATCTTTCAAGAACTGTGCCCAATAACCCTTAGATCAATCGAAGACCTAAGAATCACGTAGAAAGAAGGGAGAGAGAAGAAGGGGGAGAGGGGGAGAGAGGGAGGGAGAGCTTATTCTGGTGGTGCTCGTGGTGTTTGTGGAAGGCGTGCGAATGCTTGGCAGGTTTCTCCCGTGCTTGTACTTCGGATCCCCGGTTGCGTGTTGCGTGATGAGGTGAAAGGCATGAAGCGAAGGGAAGAAGAGAGCAACATCTCGAGGTGACTCCGCCGAGACAGAGAGGAGATCGCAACCGCCAGCGGCAATGGGGGTGGAGGAGAAGGGTGAGCGGACGCCATCAAGGGTTTTACCCTCAGGGCGTCGCTCCAACGTTCTTGGCTAGCACCGCCCGGTCTTGTGTATTGTGCGGCGAAGTTGCCGACCGTAGGGTCGTCTCTGCCACCGACCCCTACTTTTTCTTAATTTTTATTTATTAATTATATATGGATTGTATTAAGAATTTCTTTATAATACCTAATTAAAAGACGGAATCCTATTTTAAAGTCCAATTAATTTTAGAAGTCGGCATTACCTTCTCTTGCGTAGGAAAAATCTTCATTTGGAATCGGCAGGTCTCAACTGACTACGGCAAAATTACATATGCATCTAGAGTTGAATATTCAATTACTTCTGTGCCCTCAAACTTATTAGAATATATATTGTAAACTAGTTACAAATCTCTCACCTAACATATATATATTAAAATAAAAATCTTAGCATTAACAAAATTTCTATTTGATATGTACGTCTAAAATATCATATTTAATCATACACAAAAAAAAAAAAAACTAAAGAATAGATTGAGCAGGCTAGAGATAGAAAAAAATGACAGGAGGAATTAGAACAGCGAAGGCCCAAGAAGAATTAGATGAAAGCGGAATCAAGATGGAAGAGAAAGTCTAAGGAGCCAATCCCAATATGAATGGGCCGAAGATAGAGTGGTAGAGGTGGAGAGCGATGAGGCTCCACAGGACAGCGATGGTGGCAGATATTTATGCCGGTCTTTCCAATCCCATAAGATAGAAATAGAAATGGACTCAAAATCGATGTACTTGCATTAGTCGATCATTGACCGAGAGATAGAGATGGATTCAAAGAGGAATCGGGCGATGCCAAAGACGAGGCAAGTTATGAAAAAGATGAAAGAGGAGGTGAGGCGGCAGAAATGAGAGGACTAGGGAGAGGATAGGAAGCGCAAAAGTAAAAGACTTTGGCATACAAAGGCATGGCTTTCAGCAACTCATGACCCTCCCAAGGAATTCTAGGATTTGGATCGGAGATGCTAGGATTTCTACCAAGAATTCAAGGAGGGGGAGAAGCTGAAATAGTTTATGCCCAAGAAACAGAAGCAAGGATTTCTTTTAAGCAGAATCAATCAGAGGATAAGAAATAAAGAAATAGAGAAACAGTTTTCATGGGCAATTTATCCTAGGGTGCTCTTTTAATTTTTTTTTGTTTAAACTAATTTCAAGATCCTTGAGAATGGAAAGGAACATCTACTGCTTAATATTGCGATTGGACGGTAGATATTTAATCTAATATCTATTCTAATTATATATATATATATATATATATATATATATATATATATATTAAAATGAAGACTTTTGTATTGACAAAGTTTTCATTTGATACGTGTATCTATCTCGACCTTCTCTTTGATGCGGACACTAATAGCACAGCGAAAAGTATGGGTGAGAATTTTGATCTTAAATATCTTGAGGGAGAAAAGCTTGGAGCTAGAGATAGTGGCGAAGGGGGCAATTACGATCTTGTCGATGTTGAACTGGCTGACAAGGAGGATGGCACGATATGTGATCTTGCCCTTACAAATGAGCTAGAGAATGAGACCAATGGTTTTACAACCGGACTACTGACCGATCATGCTCTCGGAGATGGTGCAGACCTCCAAGACGAAGTCAAAGCCCAGATTGTAGATGTACGAGTGGACGCCGAAATGCTCAATTTGGGTGAGATCCGAGCTCTCTGAAAGCATCTTGAGCTCCACCGTTGCAGTGAAAAGAGAAAAGAAAGAATAAGCTCCAAAGATGAAAAGCAAAGCAGACAAAAAGCCGAAACGAGGGTTTTGATCTTAGACATCTTAAGAGAGAAAAGCTTGAAGTCGAAGACAGTGGCAAAGAAAATCTCCTGGTCAAGAGACTTGGCGAGGCCCATGACAATGGTGGTCTTGATGGTGCCTAGTTGGTCGATAAGGAGGATGGAGTCGCCAGTGATCTTGTCCTTACGGATAAGCAAAAAGATGAGGTCAGCAATCATATGGGTGGACTGCTGGCCAATCATGCTCTTGAAAATGGTGCGAGCCTCCAAAGCAGAGTTGAAACCTAAGCCGCAGATATGTGAGTAGACACCAATATATTTGATCCGAATGGATCCGAATGAAATTCTGACTCATCGAGAGCCGCTTGAGTTCTACCATGGGCCATAGCTACTGAAAGAGGACGATGATTTTAGAAGATAAACAGCAAGAGATTCACGAAGAACTTCAAATTTAGAAAAAAAAATATAATTTATAATCCATACTACATATAAAATATATTTTAATTATTTTTAAAATATATATATAATAAATATTAATAAATTAATAAAAAAAATATTATTAAAAAAAATGTAAGCTTCAACCAAGCTAGAATACTAAAATTTTACGGCCGCCGTAAGATGCCTCAAAGAAAGGAGATCGGAGTCGCGCTCGCGCACCAATGGAAAGACACGGATGCCCAATTTTATTTCTGGGTTAAAGAAGAAGTTAAATAGTTAAGATTCAGTCCAATCCGAGAAAAATAAAGATGTTCTAAAAAACATAAAGATTTCAAAAAATTCTATGAAAACGTATCACCAAACACCGTGAATACTTCTCCCACCCGGCGGTTTGCTTGCTTTTGCACAAGGCTATCTCGTTCTCTCATATGGTCGTTCGACGTAAGAATTTGCGCCATCTCAGCTGAGAAAATACTCAATTCATCCTAATCCAAAGCTACAGGAGCCGCGGTTATCGATGACCTAGGTTCAAATATAATTTCAAACTGAATCAAAATAAGATTTACCTCGATCAGTCGCGGCTTAATGAAACTCAAAACTATACATAGATGTAAGTTTATATGGTGGTTGCGAGATCTTTTGATCAAATAGTCCATAATATGAAGGTTGTTTCGAGCTTGAATGTTTATTTATTTTCGAATTTATGAAACATCAATTTTAGATTGGAATCAAACTTGAATTTACAAGTAAACCAAGCTTGAATCTACCTTCAACTCTAAATCTGAGGGAAAGCTTTCACTTCCCATTCCCATCCAAAAAAGGAATCCAGCTTCAACTCAAGCTTGAACTGAGTTTGGTTCCAATTTGAAGTGATTTTCCAGTTTAATTTAATATTTTCAAACTAGTCAATAAAGCTGGTACTTGGCCCAATTAACGCCATGATAAATAAACCAATCTCCCCCTCAAATTTCAAGCTCACAATTAATTTCAAAACAAGCTTGATCAGATGTAAGATTTGATCAAACTCACCTCATCATAACCTTACTCTCACTCCAAGAGGAACGATAAATTCAATGACATCCCAAACCTGACCTTGCAAAAACCCAAAGCCATCGAAAAAAAGGCCACCATGGCCCCCTGGCTCATCCCTCTTTGCAGTGCATTCCATTTTTCTAAATAATCCTCTTACCTATTAGCAACTAGGCATGCACTTTACAGGATCCCAACTCGATATTCCATGATGCTTAGATTGAACAAAATTTTTTCTTCAGAATTCGTTCTTTTATGGATAAATATCATGAAAAAATTGATCAATTTTTCTATTGACCAACTTACTCATATTCTCACAGATTTCAAGATGGGTAAATTATTTTCCATGAGTGACATTTACCCATGAAATAGGAAGAAAATTTTACCCATCTAAGAGATGGCTAAATGATTTTCTCATCAACCGATAAAATGATCTCTTAATTTTATTCCTAAAATATCTTTTTTCTCGTTTCGATACCTCTATCGTTAATGCCTAATAACTCAAACTATTTTTTTCAAAGCTTTTTTTCTTCTCATTATCTCTTTGATCATTACCATCTTCATACCTAATAACTTTCCAAAGCTTAGCTTAGTTTGATAAAAAAAAAATTAAACTTTATAAATAAATCATCAAATTTGATCCAAGAAGCATAAAAAATATTATGAGAAATATGGATAAAATTTGGTACAAAAAAAATTAAACTTTATAAATAAATCATCAAATTTGATCCAAGAAGCATAAAGAGTATTATGAGAAATATGGATAAAATTTAACAACTTACCCAAAAAAATAATAATGCAAAAGAACATGAATAACAGATTTCAAAGTCACTTTCCCATATACTTTTTCATGTATAAAAAAATATAGATAAATTATTTTTTTATCTAAATATTATCTAAAAAATACTTACCTAAAAAAATATAATTTTATGGGTAAATTTTTTATCTACAAAAAAAAAAAAAAACGGGCCCTCAAAGAAAAATACTTTATATAACCCTCAGCAATTCCACATCCGCTTTGTGGTGAGCAACCGGCGGTAAAATAGGTGATAAAGCCTCGACAAACCCCTGAAAGCGGCACGAAAGGACGATTCCCTCTTGGCGTTCGTAATCACCGACTCCATATTGATAACCCTTCCTGTTTTTAATCATAATTAACAATTTTCATATAATTAAAAATCATTTACATTATTAATTAAAATATAAGCGGATATCAATTTAATTAAATATTATATATTTATTAATTAATTATTTTGTTATATATTTTCTTTGACATAATTAAATAATCAACGAAGCAATGCCTGTGTGATGCATTTTGCTCCGCGAAAAGCTGACAAATTCATCAAAATTTTAAGAACCCAAGAGCTGAAAATTCTTTAAATTGGCCAATTGACTTAGACCTACTAGCAAGACTACAAAGTGGATATTTATAAATATTAAAAAATAATTTGAAAATGGGGCGGCCCACGTCGATAAAAAGCAAAAAAAGCCCTCGGCAAACCCAAACACAAACAACTTCCAGTACAAGCTTATATTTCTTATTATCTATCGGATTGGATTAGTCAAACAACCAATCCCATAAGATTTTCGCCCTAATTTTTAAAACATCATTAAAATGAATTGATCCCAGTCCCATAAAAATAATAATATAAAAATCTTAATAGATGTTCCTTTTTATAGGATTCAGATGAATCCGCTGCAACGATCATTTTGATTCAAACCGGACCTACCTCATTTAAATAGTTATATCGATCCATATTCATAATTTTTATAAAATTTGCATCTAGCCATCGAGAAAGTCCCTAGAAAATTACGTTAAATTCCAACGGATTCTTGCTAGATCCCACCAAACTAACAAAAGCTTACTCATAGCCTACACTCATTCAAGACATGGGAACCATAGAAATCATAAATTTGAACCAATACAACTACCTAAATAAGACATCTCAACCTCCTTTTATACATTTTACTGCAGTAAAGACGGCACAATAATTCTCTAAAAATTTATAAAGATGAATTTACGAATCATCTAAAAAAATTCTTTCTCGATTTATTTACATAAATATCCAAAAAATTTATTACAATGAACCGATCTAAGTCCATAGAAAAACATCGTCCCATAAAATTGACCACTCTACTGTACTAATTCTCTAAAAGTTTTATGGAGACAGATCTAACACAACCTCATTTAGATGGTGCCACCCAAACCACTTTTTCTTAAAATGTAATGACCCGCTATCTCTCTTCTCTATTTGGAAACTCATGGCTTAAACCAAAAAAAAAAAGAAACCCCTTTAACATTAAGAACTAGGGTTCAGCATAAAACATTGAATCAAAGAACTAGCATATAAAACCAACTTGTGCACATTAGAACCTCTCTCTTCTTTTACATCTCACCCAAGTAAAACGTTACCATTCTTTTCTTCCCTAAATATCACACCACATTTACATCATACACACACAATTTTTGTAAGTAGCTTTCACTTCTCTGAGCTTCAAAAAAAAAAATCGGAGGGCTTTTACTCAACCACAACATTTCTATAAAAAAATATGGATCGGCTTTTATGTTTTCAAATCCATTTATTTTCAAGTAATTTTCTCGTGTTATATACTCCTAGATTAACTTCCAAACGCAGTCCAAAGATCAACTTTTCTGGGCGAAAAGGTTCGAAAGCCCAATCAAACCTTCAAAAAATTATTTCCTTGCATACGTTCAAATCAACGCAACCAACAAAAAACCTCAATAATCCCGCAGATACGCAGACGCTTCAATTACCCGTTTATAATCCAATTCCACAAATTTGCCACACTAACGCACAAGTCAGCTGGAGAAAAAACACCATAGCCTGCAAAAAAATCAGATAGACACCACACAAACGAAATTGCACGAAAAACAAAAACATCAGAAGGAAAGACACACAGCCAGATAAGAGAACCAGAAAAAGCGCCACATAGAATCAAAACAGTGGGAGGGGAGAGGAAGGAGCTCATAAAAACAGTAGGAATGGGAGGCATCGGCAAATACCCAAACACCTCATCTTCCCACGCGGCACATGGCAAGAGAAGAGAAGGATTTCCTGATGCCCCCATTCCCACAGCTCTTACGAACCCACAACTTCCTCTCCCATCACCCACTCCCTCCTCCTCGACTCAAATAACAAAGAGAAACAGGCCATCTCAACTCACAGACACACCAAAAGGCAGCAAGGTAGAGGTCCTCCTCGACTCAAATAACAAAGAGAAACAGGCTATCTCAAGTCACAGACACACAAAAAGGCAGCAAGGGAGAGGGAGGGATGACTCGAAACTGTTGGCATGGGAGGTATTGGAAAACGCTGCAAACCCTAAGCTCCTTCGGAACGTAAAGGAGAGAACGTTTTCCAAACCAACCCCATCCCAAGGGTTTCGAGAGACCCACCTCCCCTTCCCTCAGATCCCCTTTCCCCTTCTTCCACTAAACTCCCGTCCTCTTCGGATATAAAGAAATGGGTAGGTGCGGGTTTGGGAAAGTGTGGCGTCGTAAAACCACCGATGCCGCCCCTTGTTTTCTCATAAAACCGCTTAACGTGTCACGCAAAGAAAAGGGTTGGGTTGTGGAGATAAGGACGGGCAGGTAAAAACGTGGCACTAGGAAACATCGAGCATTCCAACATCAAGCGATCCTTTTAACCTGTCTGAGAACGTGATCTTTATATATTCCATTTAATGGCTACCATCATTATTTTTAATATATTAAATTTAAAAATAATGAAATATTAGATAAAATTAGATATTTACAGATGTTTATAGTTAACTTTTAATATAAAAATATTTTTAGTTAATAAAATTTACATTAACATCAAATTTACTATACCGACCAAAACCTCCAAATCTTGGCTTTAAATTTTCACTTGAGATCTCAAAATACTTTTTTTTTTTTCTAAATTTTCGTAACCCCGATTTCGTTGGAGATAAATCAGAAAATCCAGGTTCATCGCATAACAATTGTTGGAAAAGACCGTTACGTCAATGTTTGTAAACCTGGCCCGGGACCTTCACGCACTACCTGTGACGAGTCCATGAGGTTCCCTGTAGCTTTTTGAATGTTAATTGAGGTGGATCAGTGGGTTATGGGTTTATGAGCGAATGCTGCATCCTAGAAAAATTTAAATCTCATTTAAATTAATCTTGTACTATATTAACAACTAGACCTTATGAATCTTTTGGAATAATGTTTTTTTCCGTTTCTAGCTCGTGTTCAATTTCCAAAGGCTAATGCTTGCTTGCTTTGTTAGGAGCTTAAGTTATGTTAAAAACAGTACTTGTCTATTACCAAAAAAAAAAAATGACAGTACTTGTCTATCATAAAGCATTTGTCGGGTGTGGTTAAGCCTCATATGGAATTTGGGGTTTAATTTAGACCTGCCATCTATTCAAGCTTCTGGTTAATTTAACTATTATTTATGCATTTTTGATTCATCCTCTCCTAATTAGTTGAGTGCTTCAGTGTATGCACTGTTTCTTTCTTGTATTTGTACTCATTGTTGTATTTGTATATATTTGTTATTCATGAAGATGCATGACTTTATTGTTTTCCATGTAAATTATAGTATAAAGCATTCTCAGGACAGGCTTACAGTGCAGATCCGATTGCCTATAAGACTCTCTAGAAGCTTATGTCTTGAATGTAATATGAATTTATGCACCAAAAGAAAAGGTAATATGATTTTTAAAGATGTGAATAAAATTAGTTCTTCTTTTAGTGATTAGTTAGCCATTATGAATTAGATTATGAGAGTGATAAACCAAACTATATAATATTATGATAGGTTTGGCAAATTTGTATCTCTTGGTAGGAGTGTCTAAAATGAGAGGATGATATCATTGTATGGATAAGAGATGGCTTGTAGAACAAAAGATGTTATTCCATGAATTTCTAGTATGATTAAGATTCATGAATTTCTAAGACAATTGAGATTCGACAATTAGTCATTTGATATAACCATGCCTCCTTAAAAATATTAAAAAAAAAAAATCCTAGTTCCACCCAATTGATGTGAAATGTTTTCTGATAATTATTTTAGAAATATGGATGGATACTTTTATTTGTTATGAGAAAGAGGGACCAAGATATCAATTTAACCAAGTTGGAATTATTACACAACTTTTGTTGCCAAAAGAATGTACAGATGCACTCAAGAGCAATCAAATTCTATTATGAACCTTTAGTTATAGGAATTAGTATGTGTTGCGGCCAATCGCCTCGTCGTCCGATCGCCGGAAAGCGTGCACCTGCAAAAGGAAGTCCGCACTGACCGGAGGCGGCTCCGGCGGGGATCCTCCGACGGTCAAGTCAGAGAGGTGACTGGGCAACAGTGAAATATAGACAGAGAGTTCTGAGAGAGGGAGAGAGAAAAAGGAGCGAGCCTGCATTTTTGGGAGAGACGGAGCGGATCGATCCCTTGCACTGTTGCCTTCCCCAGTTTATATAGTGGAGCACGGTATGGCGCCGTCATTAATGGCGCGGACAAGTGAGGAACTGTCAACTCACTGTGGACTGTCAGAGTCGCCGTAAAAATGTCATGTCGCCGTGTGGCTGTCCAATCACCAGGGTTGACAATGCCCTCGGCGGGACAATGCCCTTAGGTAACCGCGCCGCATGTCCGTGTCAGAGCTGACAAGGTCTGACGGCTGTACGGCGATCGGAGGAGTCGGCCGACCCTAGGTCGGTGGCCAGCAGAGTGGCGTCGGGTTCCTCCGTCGGTCGGCGAGTTTCATGTGAGTCGGCCATCAGACCTCTGGGTTCAGTCGGTCGGGATGGATACGCCCGACATATCCCCAGTCGGTGATGGACCGTTGAACGGCCGGTTGTCAGCCGCTGATGGCATCCATCAGTCGGTCGCCCCGACCGACGATCGGTCGGTCCATCGGCCAGTCGGAGTCGTCCGTCGGAGTCGGTCGGGCCGTTAGTCGGTCGGGCCGCCAGTTGGTCGGTCGGGCCGCCAGTTGGTCGGTCGGGCCGCCGGTCGGTCGGGCCGCCGTTAGTCAGTCGGGCCGTCAGTCGGTCGGGCCGTTAGTCGATCGGTCGGTGGGTATCCCCAACAGTTGCCCCCCTCCACTCCTAAGTCGGGTGGTGAGCTGGCCGATGCTTTCATTCGGGCAGCAATCCCGGACGACTGGGAGTGGATTTGTCGCATGCGTGGATCCGACCGTACCGCCGGCTGATCCGATGTCAGACGCCTTATAAATGCCAAGCGATCCGGACGTCTAGTCGATGTCAGAAGTCACGTCGGCGTCAGGTGTCAGACGCTACGTCTTGTCGTCGTCAGACGTTACGTCGGTGTCAGAAGATCGGGCGTCGGACGATACGGCGTCAGACGACCGGATATTCGGTGCCGATCGCGGGGGAGTGGACCGCTGTCAGGCGTCGCATCGGGAATGCGAATCGGTGCGGGCGCATGAATGCGGAGCCGCGCCCCGCGTGCCGCGTGTCGAGGGTAGTTGGCCGACGCCTCCGGCATTTAATGTGGGCGGTGCGGCCGTCCCGGGACGGGGCGCGCCGAATCTTCCGCCAACCGGTGGGCGCCACGCGTCGCGCATCTGCGGGTCTTCGGTCGGCGCGGAAGCATCTCGACCGTCGGTCGGCCCTATATATATAGGACCTCCCGGACCCCTGACCCACACTTGCCATTTCGCTGGGGAAACTCTGTCCGGGCGATTTTTCAGTCGTCGCGGGCAGAGCTCTCTTGCTTCCGGAGGGATCCATCTGGTTCGTGGTCCCGCCTTCCTCTTCTTCTTCTCTTTCTTTTCTTTCTCCTTCATTCGGTTCCGGCACAATGACCAGGAATCCGACTCAGGGAGCTCGGTCGGGGAACCCGACCGACGACTCCCGATCGGCTCCGGAAGATGAGGCCTCCTCGCTTTTGGGGCCGAATGTCGATCGGCTTCGGGAGCAATATCGCATCCCGGAGCAGTTTCGGCTCTCCGCTCCAGGGGCCGGCGGTCGGGTCAACAGCCCTCCGCCTGGCGATCTGGCGCTATACGTTGAAGACCTTCACGCGGGTCTTCGGCTTCCAATTTCGGAGTTTGTCCGAAATTTATTAGATTACTACGGACTCTGTCCGGCGCAACTGGCGCCGAACTCTGTTCGTTTAATCATTTCCTTTGCGCTGTTGTGTCAGCTCTTGCCGACCAACCCCCGCGTTTCACTCTTTCGGGCATTCTTTGTGCTCCGACCCCACCCTAAAGCCCGAGGGTGGTGGCTCTTCAACCCCCGAAAGGGTCTTGCCTTCATCACCGGTCTTCCATCATCCATTCATGGGTGGAAGAACCAATTTTTCTTTGTTTCCTCCTCTTCTCCTTGGGGCTTTCCTTCCCGCTGGGGTGTGCCCCGAACCGAGGCCAACGACAACAGTCGGGTGGAGGCGGACGATCGGGAGGACTTCCACCGACTGAAAGACATGTCGGTCCCGAAGCAGAGGGAGCTTGTTACCGAACAAGCTCTCTATGATGCCGGCTTGAGTCTGGTCCCCCGAATAGGTATCGCCCGATCCCCCGGCTTTTCTTTCTGTTCGGCCCTTGGTCCGGTCTTTAACATTCTTGTCGGTATTGCAGGGACACCACCAAAGATGCGGCCGACGGACGCCGAGATTCGACGGTTCGCGACGAGGAAGAGGCCAGCATCGGGGGCCGGCCCTTCGCGCCCTCCGAAGAAACCAGCTCCAGCTCCATCGACCGTCGAGGCATCGGCGACCGACCAGTCGGAGCCGGTAATAGCCCTCGCGGCTCCGACGGTCCACATAGAGGAGAGGCCGACTGAGGAGGCGGCCGAGGGAACATCGGCGGCTTCGCCGGTGCGGGTGGAGCCGGATGACGTTCGGAAAACCGAACATCGTCCGGCGGCGTCCGTTGGCGCAACGGGGGGCGCCGGGTTGAACTCCAGCGTCCCCTCGCTGCCGGTCCCGTCGATCGGGGCAGCTGATCGGGGGAAAGCCCCGATGGAGCCCGCGGAGGAGGACAGGTCGGGGAGCCTCTCAGTGCCTCCCAGCGCATACTACCCCGAGGGTGCGTCGGCATTGGCCGACCACAACCTTGCGAGGAGGTT
Source organism: Elaeis guineensis (assembly GCF_000442705.2). Taxonomy (NCBI): domain Eukaryota; kingdom Viridiplantae; phylum Streptophyta; class Magnoliopsida; order Arecales; family Arecaceae; genus Elaeis; species Elaeis guineensis. The sequence goes on from NC_025994.2 coordinate 107,467,547, forward strand.
GTGCCAAGGGATCCTCCTCCCAGCCGACGTAGAGTCGCTGCGATCTCGGTAGGTGACCGAGATGCTGTCGCGGTTCTACCCGACGATGGTTGAGGTAAGCTTCGCATCATCTTTTCTTTCCCTTAGAAAATTTTCCTTGTTATGCGATTCTGACGAAGCTTTTTCCATCGGCAGCTGATCTTCACGATGTCCGAACTGGAGGTCGGGTACCGAAGGTTCGGCAACATCCGGGCAGCCTTCAAGGAGAGGTCGGCGGCGGCCGAAGCTGAGAGGGCAATGTTGGCCGACCAACTTCAGCAATCGGCCGACCGGGAGGCCAAGTTAGTCGACGAGGTCTCCCGGCTTGGGTCCGAACTTCGGTCGGCCAAGAAGGAGGCCAGGCACAAGGGTCGGGCCGTGCGTCGTCTTCGACGCGAACGAGACGGCGCCACCGCCGAACTCCAAGGGGAACGCGAGCAACTTCGGGTCAGCCTGGAGAAGCTCGCTGAAGCCGAAGAGGAGCTATCCATCGTCCAGATCGACGTCGAAATGGCGAGGGTCGAAGCGGAGTCGGCGAGGGAGTCGCTCGCCCGTGCAGAGGACGAGGCAAGGTCGGCAAAAGAGTCGGCCGATCGGGCGGTAGAGGACTTTCGGGCCTCCGACCAATACCGGGAGGAGATGCTCGAGTCGGGCTTCGCCTCATACCGGGTCGGGTTCGAAGACGGTCGGGACGCCGTCCACGCCTTGTACCCGGAGCTGGACGTCAGCCGCGTCATCCCGTCGTTAGGTGAGGAGGAAGGAGCCGAAGGGGAAGGAACCGAGGAGATGGCCGACCAGCCGTCGGGAGGCGTCATCGTGGCGGAGGAAGCCGTCCCGGAGCAGGTGCCGATCGAAGTCCCCTTTCCGACTGAAGCCCCTCCCTCGGCCGCCGACCCAGCGCCGCTTTTGGCCGAGACGCCGATCATCCCCGATCCTCCGTCGGTCGAAGAGATCGACTAGGACAGATGATCGGGCACTACCGATTATCTCCGTTTTTGTTTTTCTGAAGCACTTGTAATCGGGCTTCGGCCTTTTCTTGTAAACTTTCTTTTCAGTAATGAATGAAACTTTCTTACTTTCTCTTTTTGTTTGTAATGCCGAACATGTCTGCAATGTCGAACGTGAGCCGCTAACTTAGGTAAGTCACTAACTCACGTAAGTCGGTGGGACTTCAACAACTTGTGCAGCCCCGAAGGTAGAGTGCGCCCCGACTTTGGGTCGGCTTCTTGTAGTCGAGCTCATTAGTCGGGCGCGTCTTGTTGGGTCGGGAGCCGACCGAACCTGGTAAAGGTTCGATAGTCGGGCTTCCATAGACGTGTTCAGTCGAATGTCGTCCGACGCAGTGTCGGGGAAACGATAGTAAGTCGGGTCCCCATGATCTTGCATCGGGTTCTGTGTCTTCCGACATATGGTAGCAAGCCGAATGTCGTTCAACCGGCCGTAGGTCGGTCGGCAAGTCGTGGATGCGACTAAGGTCGCGTCGTGCGATAGACGGTGGTAAGCCGAATATCCCTCGACCGGCCGTAGCCTGGTCGGAAGTCACGACGACAGTCGTGTGGGCTTTCAGCCTTTCTTTGGTCGGGGTCCGATCGGCCTGTCGGCCGATGGTTCGGCCCGAAAATTCGACCGTAGAAGGAGTATGAACTCCCGTCGCAACAGATGCATCGGCCTTCGTCAAGGGCGGATGTGTTGCCAAAAGTTGATGGTGTGCAACTCCCGTTGATATGGATACATCGGTCCTGGTAAGGGTCCGATTTATCGTTGATTGTCGAAGGAGTGCCAACTTCCGTTCTTGTAGATGCGTCGGTCCTCGCAAGAGTCTGATGCGTTACCGATGATGAGGTCGCCGATTTTAGGTGGATGCTAGGTCCATGTCGATACGTTGGGACTGAGCGCCGATCATTAGTCGAAGAGTTAAGACTCCGAGATTTCAAACTGAACTTGTATTCCGACTATTGAATTACAAAATTCACTGGTAATACAGCTTCAAGTTATCGGCGTTCCAAGTCCGGGGAATGGGCTTCCCCTCAAGGGTCTCCAGCCGATAGGCTCTCGGCCCGAAGGTGTCTGCAACCTTGTAAGGTCCTTCCCAGTTGGGAGCCAGCTTCTCTTGGTCCAAGGGCTTCGAGACTTCCGCCTTCCTCAAGACCAAGTCACCAGGCCTGAAGAGCTTTGGTCTGACATTGGCGTTATAATACCGGGCGACCCTCTGTCGGTATGAAGCCATTCGGATTCGGGCCTCGTCTCGTAGCTCGGGGAGGAGGTCGAGGTCGGCCCTCCGACTCTCGGAGTTGTTCGCCTCTTGGTATTGCTCAACTCTTGAAGATGGCAGGCCAATCTCGAGCGGGATCATAGCCTCTGTCCCGTAGGCCAAACTGAACGGCGACTCCCCGGTCGGGACGCGGGGGGTCGTTCGGTAAGCCCACAGAACGGAGCCCAGCTCGTCGACCCAGAGACCTTTGGCTTCATTGAGTCGGGTCTTGAGTCCGTGGAGCAAGGTTCGGTTGGTCACCTCAACCTCACCGTTGGACTGTGGGTGCCCGACTGAAGTCAATCGGTGCCGGATGTGGAACCTGGTGCAGAAGTCCTCGAAGTCTTGGTTGTCGAATTACCGTCCGTTGTCGGTGATGATGGTGTGCGGCAACCCGAACCTGAAGATGATAGATTTTTGGATGAAGTCCTCCATCTTCCGCTCGATGATCTGCGCCAAGGGCTCGGCCTCGACCCACTTCGTGAAGTAGTCGATGGCGACAACGATGAACTTCCTCTGGCCTGACGCTAGTGGGAATGGACCAAGAATGTCGACTCTCCATTGGGCGAAGGGCCACGGAGCGACAATGGGAGCGATTTGGCTGGCCGGTTGGTGTTGAATATTGGCATACTTTTGGCATGGCTCGCACCTCCGGACCAACTCTGCCGCATCCTTCTTCATAGTCGGCCAGTAGTAGCCTTGTCGCAGGACCTTGAAGGCTAGGGACTTGCCCCCCAAGTGGTTCCCGCAAATTCCTTCGTGAACCTCTCGGAGAGCGTAGTCGGCGTCGGTCGGCCCCAAGCACCTGAGCAAAGGGAGGGAAAACGACCTTTTGTAGAGTCGGCCGTCCATGATCACATATTGCGAGGCCGACCATCGGAGTCGCTTGGCCTCCGTGGGATCTTCAGGACTGATCCCGTCGGTCAGGTACCGGACGATCGGGTCCATCCAACTTGGTTCGGACGTTAGCTGCTGCACTTCTTCGACCCGATCGATGCTCGACTGCTGGAGGTTTTCGATGAATGTCCGACCCAAAGAGTCATAAGCCGACGTCGTCAATCTGGAGAGTGCGTCGGCACGGACGTTCTCCGACCTGGGGATGTGGGAGATCTCGAAATACTCGAGGCGTGCCACGAGGTCCTTCACTTTCTGAAGGTACTTGATCATGGTCGGATCTCGCACCTCGAAGTCGCCCTTGACCTGCCCCATGATCAGCTGAGAGTCGAAGAATGCCCGGAGGCCGTCGATGCCCAGCTCCTTCGCCATCCTCAAGCCAACGAGGAGTGCCTCATATTCGGCTTGGTTGTTGGAGGCCTTGAAGTCGAACCGGAGGGCGTATTCGGTGACTACCCCATCCGAATTCGTGAGCAGGAGCCCGGCCCCGCTTCCCTGAGCGTTCGAGGCTCCGTCGATGTGGAGTACCCAGGTGGAGATCGGGTCTGGCTCAGAGACCGCATCTCGTCCCAGGTCTTCAGCTCCCGACCCTTGGTCGGTCGTCGGGCATTCGGCGATGAAGTCGGCCAAGACTTGGGCCTTCAGGGCAGGCCTTGGTCGGTACTGAATGTCGAACTCGCTAAGCTTCATCGCCCACCTTGCGAGTCATCCAGATGTGTCGGGTCGACGCAGTATCGCCCTCAGGGGCTGGTTGGTGGGCACCACTATGGCGTGGGCCTGGAAGTATGGTCGAAGTCGTTGCGCGGAGACGGTCAGGGCGAAAATCATCTTTTCCGTCTCCGAGTATCTGGCTTCGGCTCCGTGGAGCACTTTGCTGGTGTAGTAGATGGGCTGATGAGTTCGGCACTCGTTTTCCCGAATGAGCACCGAACTGATCGCCTCGGAAGACGTGGCCAAGTAGAGATACAAGGTCTCCCCGACCTGCGGCTTTACGAGCAGCGGCGGAGAAGTCAAGTACCTTTTTAGGTCTTCGAAGGCCTGTTCGCACTCATCCGACCAAGAGAAACCGTTCGCTTGACGCAGAATCTTGAAGAACGGGAGGCACCTTTCAGCTGATCGGGAAATGAATCGGCTAAGAGCGACGATTCTTCCGTTCAGCTGTTGGACCTCCTTCTTGGTGTTCGGATGACGCATGTCGAGGATTGCCTTTATTTTCTCAGGGTTGGCCTCGATCCCTTTCTGAGAAACGAGGAATCTGAGGAACTTCTCTGAGGTCACCCCGAAAGCACACTTGGTCGGGTTGAGCTTCATTCGGTGTCGTCGAAGGGTGCGAAAGGACTCCTCGAGATCCTGAACATGGTCCGGGATCTGCGTGCTTTTCACCAGCATGTCGTCCACGTACACCTCCATGTTGCGCCCGATCTGATCTTTGAAGACCTTATTGACGAGTCGCTGGTAGGTGGCGCCGGCGTTCTTCAGTCCGAAGGGCATCACCCGATAACAGTAGAGGCCCTTGGGAGTCACGAACGCGGTGTGCTCCTCGTCTTCAGGCGCCATCCGGATCTGGTTGTATCCGACGAAGGCGTCCATAAAGCTGAGCAGTCGAAATTCGGACGTCGCGTCCACCAGCTGGTCGATCTTCGGAAGTGGAAAACTATCCTTCGGGCAGGCTCGATTTAGGTCGGTATAGTCGATGCAGATCCTCCACTTTCCGTTGGCTTTCTTGACCATGACAACATTGGCGAGCCAATCGGGATACGTGGATTCCCGAATGAAGCCTGCTTCGAGTAGCTTGTCCACTTCTTCATCGATGGCCCTCTGCCTCTCTGGGGCGAAGGACCTTTTCTTCTGCCTCACCGGCTTCATCGTCGGGTCGATGTTGAGTCGGTGAGTTATTGTTTCTGGAGGGATGCCCGACATGTCTGCTGCCGACCAAGCAAATATGTCGGCGTTGGCCGTCAGCAGCTCCGTCAGTCGGCGTCGTTCGGTGTCGGGCAATTGAGACCCGACCCAAACTTTCCCGTCGGGATTTTCCCCTATCGGGATCGCCTCGAGCTGCTCGGCCGGCGAACCCCGTTCTTCCTCCTCCCGTTGGTCCAGCTTGTCGATTGTCAGAGGATCCTTCGACTCGTCGCTTTGAGCGGAGATCTGGAAGCATCACCGGATGAGCTGTTGATCTCCGCGCATCTCTCCGATTCCATTTTTGGTCGGGAACCGAACAAGGAGATGGTACGTCGAGACGATCGCCTTGAGGGCGTTCAATCCGGGTCGTCCAAGTATGGCGTTGTAGGCCGAAGGAACTTGGACGACCGCGAAAGTGAGGGAGACCGTGCTTTGCCGTGGTTCGGTGCCGACCGTCACGGGCAGGGCGATCTCTTCTTCTGTCGTGACAGCGTCTCCGGCAAAGCCGATCAGGGGCACAGGGACCCTCTTAAGTCGGTCAGTTGACAGTCGCATTCGGGAGAAGGTCGAGTAAAACAAAATATTTGTCGAACTTTCATTATCAACAAAAATTTATTTTACATCGTAATTGGCTATTGTCGCCGACACAACAACAGCGTCGTCATGGGGAGTCTGGATGCCCTGAACGTCGTCTTCTGCGAAGGTGATTACGTCGTCCGGGCGTGGCCATTTCGTCGGCTCTCCTCCTGCAGACGTCCCCGGGCCCAGCCGCTTGGAGATCATGTTGATGACTCCGGCCGTCGGCTGGTTGGTCGTCGCCTCTTCAGTCGGCTGGGGGCGTCGATCGGCAATCGGTTGGGTCGGCGGACCCTTCCGAAATTTGCCGAGGTACCCCCGGCGGATGAGGTTTTCAATCTCATCCTTCAACTGGATGCACCGCTCGGTGTCGTGGCCGTGGCTTCGATGGAACCGGCAGTACTTCCGACGGTCGAGGCCCTTTGCCTTCAGAGGCGGAGGCCATCGTAGGTATTCCTCTCCCTCGATCTCCATCAGGATCTGCGCACGGGGAGCGGAGAGAGGAGTGTAGGAGTCGTACCTGGGGCGTACCGGCGTCGGAGTCTGCTGCCGGGGTGGCTTTTGGATTCGTCGGGGTGGTGAGACCCGACTATCGGTCGGGGGCCTGCAGGGTTCGGCGGGCTCCCGACCTTTCCTCCGCTTCTCTTTCGGGCCTCTGGGCTCGGCCAAGTGTCGATCGGACGCTCCTTCGTCCGCGTGCATATACTTGTATGCACGCTCCAGTAGCTCGGCATAAGTCCGGGGGAGGGTCTTGTCCAGAGAATAAGTGAATCGGGACGCCCTCAAGCCCCGCTTCATGGCTGAGACAGCCATGTCTTCGTTGAGGTCCCGGACCTCGAGCGTGGCCGCGTTGAATCGCGCCACGAAGTGCCGGAGCGTCTCGTTTTTCTCCTGCTTGAGGGAGAAAAGGCTGTCCGACGTACGCGGCGGCTTTCGGCTGGTGCTGAAATGGGCCACGAACGAGTGCTCGAGCTGCCCGAAGGAGTGGATACTCCCTGATCGGAGATTGGAGTACCAAGCCCTGGCAGCCTTGCGGAGTGTGGTGGGGAAGCCGATGCAAAAAAGAGCGTCGGTTGCCCCTTGAATCGTCATGAGAGCTTTATAGCTCTCGAGGTGGTCGACTGGGTCGGTGGAGCCGTCGTATGGCTCCACGTGCGGCATTTTGAACCGACTGGGAATCGGCTCGTCGAGGACCAGTCGGGAGAGAGGTTGGGCGGTCCGGAAGTCGACGTCGTTGGAAGACTTCTGGCCGTCCATCTGCAGTTGGGCGAGTCGACGGTCGATTTCCTCGAACCGTCACTCGTAGTCGTCCGCTCGTCGATGCTGGGAGACCCCAGGAGTGGAGTCTCCGGAAGATTCTGAAAGGGAGGCCGACGATGTACGCGGCCGTTTCTCCTTCCTTGCCCGTTCCAACGGGGAAGGAGAGGGCCGCTGAGACCGTCGATCGTCGCGTCATGGTCGTCCCTCCTCTTCTCTGTGGGAGCGCTGTTGGGGGCGCTCGCATGGAGGCGACAGGGATCGGCGCGGTCGTCGGCGGCTGCTCCTGGAGGGCATAGGTCGGGCCGCCGGTTGTTGCTGGAGGCTCTTGACTGCGTCAGTCAGTACGGTCATCTGCCGTACGATGGCCGCGATCTGGGCCTCCGTGGTCACTACAGGGCGCGGAGAGCTAGGCTCCGCCGCCGGTGGGGGCGGGGAGGCCTCTTCCCGGCGGGAAGAGCGCCTGGCCGACCCAGTGACTCTCGATCGTTGAGCTCTTGTCTTTGTCATGCTGTCCCCTACCTAGCGCGCCAATCTGTTGCGGCCAATCGCCTCGTCGTTCGATCGCCGGGAAGCGTGCACCTGCAAAAGGAAGTCCGCACTGACCGGAGGCGGCTCCGGCGGGGACCCTCCGACGGTCAAGTCAGAGAGGTGACTGGGCAACAGTGAAATGTAGACAGAGAGCTCCGAGAGAGGGAGAGAGAAAGAGGAGCGAGCCTGCGTTTTTGGGAGAGACGGAGCGGATCGATCCCTTGCACTGTTGCCTTCCCCGATTTATATAGTGGAGCAAGGTATGGCGCCGTCATTAATGGCGCGGACAAGTGAGGAACTGTCAACTCACTGTGGACTGTCAGAGTCGCCGTGAAAATGTCATGTCGCCGTGTGGCTGTCCAATCACCAGGGTTGACAATGCCCTCGGCGGGACAATGCCCTTAGGTAACCGCGCCGCATGTCCGTGTCAGAGCTGACAAGGTCTGGCGGCTGTACGGTGATCGGAGGAGTCGGCCGACCCTAGGTCGGTGGCCAGCAGAGTGGCGTCGGGTTCCTCCGTCGGTCGGCGAGTTTCATGTGAGTCGGCCATTAGACCTCTGGGTTCAGTCGGTCGGGATGGATACGCCCGACATATCCCCAGTCGGTGATGGACCGTTGAACGGCCGGTTGTCAGCCGCTGATGGCATCCGTCAGTCGGTCGCCCCGACCGACGATCGGTCGGTCCATCGGCCAGTCGGAGTCGTCGGTCGGGCCGTTAGTCGGTCGGGCCGCCAGTCGGTCGGTCGGGCCGTCGGTCGGTCGGGCCGCCGTTAGTCGGTCGGGCCGCCAGTCGGTCGGGCCGTTAGTCGGTCGGTCGGTGGGTATCCCCAACAGTATGCATTAACACAAATATTTATTAAGATGTTATCAAATTATGACGATCCACCATAATATGATCCCGACAAAACAAGTTCAAGCATAAATACCTGTTCCATCAAGCAAGGCGGAGTCTGAATCTTACTTTGTGCAAGGCCTTGGGGCCTCTTAGGTTTAAATTTTGTTCCAAGCTTGGTACACTGAAGACTTTGGATCGGGTTCAGATTCCCAATATGTACTAAATAATGTCTTGCATAGTTAATCAAGTAAAAGTCATGCATGCTTTGCCAAGTTTATTGATGAAACAATTGATAAATAAATTTAAAATTAAAACACTAGCAACAGTTACTTAATTATATAATAATAATTAATTCAAAATTAAAATGATATATTTAATTTTAAAATGTTTACAACAATATCCAAAAATGGTCAATCATGTAAATACAAAAACTCTTTCTCCTCCATTAAGGTACCGCATAGCACTAAGTTTCACGTACCAGTAGTTAAAACAAAAAAAAAAAATGAAAGAGTACAGAGTAAAACAAATATTATGCAAACAAACCAACCGATTAGTCAGTGCTATGTCAATTCTATGTTAATAGGTTCCATTGATGGTCACATACATCTTCTCAAGACCAAGCCTGACACGAAATTTCCAATGGATTTGATTGTAGAGCCTAAAATCACATTGATGGGGTCTAGCTTGGGCCCAAGTCAGAGTGGCAAAGTTTTAGGTTTGAGTGACAGCCAAAGTATCTTAGGTTAAGGGGATATTTTCATTTTTAAATTTTCAGGCAAAGTCGAATGTATGGTCGGGATGGACCATCTCTTAAAATCCAATAAATCGGGCCAGATCAGCATTTAAGTCCTAAATTTATTTTGAAACTTAAATTATAATCAGATTACATTTATCTTTTTTTTTTTCAACCATATTATATGGATTGCCTAACCCATACACAGTATGTCATTTAATTGATTCATGATTGGATTATTATCATGAACTAATTTTCAGATTATAGGGATTTCATTACTTAAAAATACCGGATATCACCATTAGATATCTAAGATTATGTAAATCACTTACCATTTTGAAAGTTAAATCATGATTACATTAAATTCAAAATTTAAATACCCCCTAACTCGGCTTGTTGGGCGGCGGGTGGCCCCTCCTCTTTTTTGCAAAAAGATTATTAAATTATAAAAATAGTGTAAGTAATGGTGCTCATTTTAGGTTAAATCTTTCAACTAATTATCCAATTGTAGAGATATTATTTATCAGCCGCAATGATAGGACGGGCTGAAATCGGCCTAGTCAAGGAGTGAAATTTACAAAAATTTCCCACAGGCCAGGTCAGATTAACCAGAAACCGCATAACAGCTAACAATCCACAAAATAATAATGCGTATTCTAATCCATCCTATTAATAAAAACATCAATAATTTCTGTCAGACAATATACTTCAAACCTAATAGCAACCCCATTTATTTCCCAACTCCCAACGGAAGGAGTGGCGAAGGCCGAGATCGGTGGGCGAGAATTGGAAGCTTCTGGAAACCAGAATCTGATGTCGTTCAATTGAAGCTCAAGACCTAAAAAAACCTAATGTGCACGGAATTCGTGCTCCCTTTGTTTTGGATAAAATTTTTAGGGTGAAATTTAGATTGTTTGTTCCCTTTCCTCAGTGCTCTAGGATAATTGGATAAATTATTCGAGCTTCCTAATTTTTATCTTTTGTTTCTTCCCACAGCCGCAATCAGAAAAGAATATGATTAAAATCGCTAAAGTAGTTCTTCTTAATTATTACAAGGAGGCCAGGAGAAGCACCACCCGGCCTTTATCGATAGAGAAGCAAGAGTACAGTGAGTGTTTTAAATGGGTGGAACACTAAGTCGAAAGACAGAGACTTTACAAGGACACAGCAGTGGCAATAAAAATAATAATAATAAAAAAAAACCAGCTTCAGACGTACACATTGAAGTAGGTAGATCACTAGGTGACCAAAAGGCAGAGAACGACGGCTCTAATGGTTAATTGCAAGGAAGACAAAGCATAGGCAGATGTAGAACGCACCTTGCTAAAGGTTTCCAGCTAAACACGTTCTGAGACCAAGTGGGCACAAGAAAAGTGGAGAGATACATCTAAATATAGATTTATGAGAAAGTTCAATGAGTGCTCCCAATATGAAGTTTCACTGAAGGATCACTCGAATCCAAACCCCTCTATAGAATCCAATTGGGAGCTATAAGTGGGAAGAATCTCTCTTTTAAAAAAGCCAGTCAATGGACACTTTGCCGCAAGTATAAGCAACCGATTTTTTTTATTCGCTTCAACGGATCATGGCTTCCGAGTCTGATATCACCGAATCTTGCCAGCCGTAGACTTGATCAAGGGACAAAAGACTTTTCTACAAGACCTGGCTATTGAAATCCATTGCCCATTCCGGTCATCCAATGTAGCACTTAACCCAACCATCTGACTAGGTTTGGCTGCAAGTCTTGGAGGTTAATCAACTTTTAACGTCTCCATCCTGATGACCTTTCGCGCAGTCAGTTCTATTATTCTTTGAAATTAGATATACGCCTACTCCTCCGACCTCTCCTCTAAAATAATTAAATAGATATTTTTTGTTGCCACAGCGTGTAATAGCCCTTGCTGGCCTATAATGGGTGCAGTACTTTACACTCTTACTGTTGACAACGATGGATGATTTGATCTTAAACTTCTTCATTGTCATTATGGCAAGAATTTTCATCTATTTCTTGCATTCTGATGATATTACTACAAACAGATGATGGATTTTAATTACAACTATGTCAGACAGATTCAGCAAGCAAAATTAATCAAAGTCTTCTTCATACTTCACTTCAGACCTATGGATCTTATTGTAGATGTTCCTATCATATTATACTTCTGTTTATTTCTCCAAATACTTTATTTTCCTTACTACAAAGACTGTATCATCGCCCACTGCTATAATTACTATTCATAATTACTATTCAGATGCTCAGCTTATCATTGTATATTTTTAATTCTGTATTTCTAATTCTGTAACTTGCCCTGTAATATCTACTGTTCTGTATATATTTCTTTCTTCATGTATGCTATATTATCTACACTCTTATATAAACACTGTTGCTATAATCTTGATATGCAGCCAATGTCCCCCTGTTTACCAAAATAAAAATAAATAAATAAATTCATTATGGTCATCCGTATATCCCTTAAATGATTCCGTATGATTGCACACGCTCCTTTAAAACCGTAGAGAGAATTCATTAATACATTCAATATACATAACAACATGCGTTCTGTGTTAATCAATTTTTTTCTTCGTTAACGTGTCTAAATAAACATACTTACAAAATTATTAAAAAATATAATTATATAATAAAAAATTTAGTAAGATCAGAAAATAATGAATCAAAATAGTTGGGATTCTCCGTGGAACATGAGAGCGGTGGATGAACTGCCAGTCTGCCACCTTTCTCATGTCTGAAATATTTTAAAACACAAATTCATAGCGCACAAGGAGAATACACCAATCATGTCACATAAAAATGAAAAACAACGGCCAGAGATACCAAAAAGAAACCGAAAAACCAAATTCCACCGATTAACAAGATTATAGTAATTCTTTTATATTCTTCCAGATTTACGAAAGTCTTAGTTATTTCAATCCATCACACATACCACACAGTTAAACGGTTCGTGTACGCAATAGGTTTATAGTGACTAAGAAAAATCATTTGATCACTTATCAATAGAACACATACCATTTCTCCCCGTCTTAAGCATAGAAACAGCGTAGAAAAATTAGAATAAATAAAATGAAATTAGACTTCATATCGTTCCTTACCCATTCAAAGAAACTTTCACATACTCCAATCAACTCCAAGGACCTTCGTAAACACACACACATAACCACTAATAAACTATAGCCGCATAACGGCATGAGCAACTGATAACTTCTTTATCAAAACTCGAGGGATTAAGAACGGCTACAAAGTGTAATATGGGCACAAAAAAAAAAAAAAAAAAAGGTCAGGCAACAGACTCCCGAGAACAATCAAAGATACAACACCTTATCACCAGTCATACCAGTAAGATCAATCTGTAAATCCATACAGTGGATTGGGAAAGGAAGGAGATCCAGAAAACAGTAGGAATGGGTGGGATTGGGAAGTGTCCACATACCCAGAGACAGGTAAGAGAACTCCCTAACTTCCCCATTCCCACAGCTTTCAGAAGCCCATACTTCCTCTCCCTCCTCCACTTTCCCTTCAATCGAGAACGATACAAGAATAGGAGGACTAAAATGTTTCCTCACATCTCTCAACACTTCTTTTGAAAAAGAAGACAGAAAGGAAGAAGAAGAAGAAACTTGAAACCATTGGAATGGGAGGTATTGGAAAATACCACCAACCCAGAGCTTCTTTTTCTATGATATGATATAGAGAAGAAACTCAGAGGAGAAAGGATATTCCACACCAACCCCACTCCACAAGCTTCAAGAAAACTCATCTATCTCTTCCTTCTGCCCTCATCCGAACACACATCGATGGGAGAAAACCTCTCCTCTCCATACTTATCTTATTGGATGGAAACGGAGGTGGAGCCGGGTGGGTTTTGAAAACAGCCTACTCGCCCCTGGTTTTGAGAAAACCACGGTCCAGGTTGTTTCGTTGCGTCAAACTTAGAGAGAGAAAAAAAAAAAAGAGAGAGAGCGGTTTGAAGATGTGGAACGAGATTTGTTACAGATTTCGTGACCAGCTGGATAAATTATTGGTTAAGCCGGTTGTGTATTTTGGACCATCTAATCATAATCCGTACACATTTATTGATATAAAAACTGTATTATTATTTTAAATTTGATTAAAATTTTTTAATATAAAAAACTTTATTGTTAATTATGATGGTTGAACTAATAAATTTTATTATTTTAAATTAAAAAAGATTCATCTCCTTGGATGGATGGCCGTTCCAACCAATATCTGACCAGCTGGCACCAAATCCGATTGAAAAAGCAAAAGAGACCTCCTACCAAAAAAAGGCAATAGAGATCACGTGCTGGCACGTAACCACTTGTGATATTATATAATTTATTATAATTTAATCTTTTTATTATTATATTGTTATTACCATTCGTCGAGTTATCTGCCCGCAAGATACAAATTCGTGTGATCACCTGAGTGGACATGTTCATCGCTGGAGCTGTCAGGTGGGCCGGGCCTGTCCTAATCCACGTGGTTTGTAATTATGCGGATCAAATCGAGCTAGGTTCATTTGTTAAGATGGACCTTAAAAATCCAATCCGATCCTAATCCATGTGGGCTGAGGGTTAGGACCGAACCACCCTTTTTTTTTTTCTTCTTCTTTCTGGGATTGGATCGGCCCATTCTGAAGTCACTTTTATAACTTTTAGAAGATCGTGGACCATGCCCACTGTGGACCATAAGAGGACTAAGGAGAGAGAGACAAAGCCTCGATGTAGCATGGAGGTCCGGAAGAAGGCCGGAGGTTGATTGTTGTAGCCTTCATTATACCCTCGAGGCAGCACGGAGGTCCAAAGGAGGCAAGATCGACTGAGGAGAGGCGCAAAGCAGGCGGGACCGTTGGGGATGGAAGGGAGGGCATAGAGGAGGCTGGAGTCGTCTGAGTCCGAGACTGGTGAGAGCCGACAAGAGCAGAACTAGAGATCCGAGACATCCGACATCTGAGATCATGAAAGAAATGAGGATCTCCAATGCGACGGTGAAGGAAGAAGACCCACTGACCTAGCCCGCTCAGCAGCCCCTCGATGGTCCAACCCCTGTCTCCATTGAGAGAAAAATCAAGAAAAAAAAATCAAGCCATCGAAGAACTCACAAGTTCGAAGCTCGATGTCGTCGGCTTGCTGCACGTCATGAGTCCGCTCCCCTATCACCATCTGACACTGCTGCCTCTCTCTTCTGCTGCCGCTTGGATGCCGGTCGTCTTGCCTAACCCTAAATACCCAGAAATCAAAGCGAGAGAAGGCGTCAGTCGAATGAAGGATTGAACTTTGGAGGGTTAGATCTAGACAACTGCTGAAGCGGGCCAAGTGGCAAATAGCCAATACTCAATAGGAATAAGCGTTAAGGACTCAACTCAAGTGATCATCTATTCGTCTGATTGGATATGGGTTGGCCCACAAGTTAACTCGATCCTAATTCGATTCAGCCCATGAGCTATAGGAGTTGGATCAAAAAGTTTACTTTCATAAATGGATCAAAATTTTTTAATCCGATCTGATCTATTTTTAGGATCAAACGGACTCTCACCCATTTTGACAGCTTTATAAACCATTGCCCCCATGCTGATTAGGCCGTTGGAATTCAAAGAATGGGACCTCTTTGAATAAGTCTTCAGCAGAGTTTTTATCTTTTATTTTTTTCCCTCCCAGTGGGATTCCAACCGGCTATTTCAAAATTATTAATATATATTTTAAATATAGATCTAGCTAATCTATAATCCCATAATTTTACTAATTCAATTAAGCTAATTCAGAACTCCTATAAAAGTTTCAATTCAAACATTCAAAACTATTCTAAATTTTTCTGCTATTCCAAAATTAGAACTGTCACTTTGAACGATTTCCACACAAAAGACGAACTGCATCAATAGAAAGCTCTGCCAATTTAGCAATCAATATCCGGTGCCTGCATGGTTCATGGCTTGCAACTTTATCTGTCAACCATTGGATCTATCAACTTCTATATATGCCATCGACCATCTATGCCGCTCATTATTATAATTTATAATAAATGTCATGACAATTTTGAAAAATCTATTTGGATGTATAAATATTCAGAAGTAAAAATTAAATGACGTATTTCATTTGAATGTTATCCGATTGCGGCCAACTAGAATAATAATTTTTAATTTCGTATCCTCATTATCAGTCGGCAGCAATAATCTCTTGCTCATTTTCACGTGAGTAAACAATATTATTTATATTTCAGCCATGATAGAAAATAATGATTTATTTTCAAAATAAGAAATAATCGTTGTACTAAGAACTGTTACTTGACCTCAAATGGTTTCAGTTTAGATAGTTTTAGGCAAATGAGGAGCATGTAAGGTGGTGTAACGCTTGTAATATTTATTTTATTCTTATATTTTTAAACAACCAACAGAACTTAATAACGGTTGATGAGCGGCTATATATACTTGCACTGCAACTTTTAAACAAACAAGCTTGCCAAGGCTTTATTTATTTTATAATAAAAATATGAAATCTATTGCGAAATATATTTGATTATTTTGTTTTCATTTTTTTAAACTAATATTTATTTTTTTAAAAAAAATAAAAAAATATGTTTTTTAAAAAAAAGATTTTCATCCTCTCTCATCCCCTCTGCTCATCTATCCATGATCTCTGTTCGATCTTTTCATATTTGCCCCAAATACATCGTCGAGCACAACAATGTTATGGAGCACGTCAGCTTTTCCCACCTAGCTGATGACTAGATCGACTTTGCTGCTGGTCTCTTTCATCAGACCCGTCTTCTCTATCTCAATTTCTCCTTTATTTCGCTTCTCCCTGTACCTCAGACAAGCTCCTATCGCCCGCGATGATAACATCCATCACTGCTATTTTCAACATGAGACCTATTCTATGCTTAAGACTTCTAGCAAGTGCTCCAAACATGAAACTATTCATGAGTTCCCCACCAACTCCTCTCAACATTGCTTGGTGGCCTCAAGTATGGTCGAGTGGCTCCTTTTGTTCTTAAAAAGATGTAAATGAGCACGCCAAGAGTTCCTATTTTTATTTTTTTTAAAAGAATCAAAAATGATGATGAGGTCGAATGCAGCCCGTATATTTACTAAGTTGGACGATTGCACCATATAAATATTTCATATTAAATGTTTTTGAAATAATCTACCTTTGCCCAACTACAATTACTCGCTAAGTAGGATTGTGGATACCGGTAACATATTGTTTATCATTCCTTGAAACATTTTTCAGAAAATAAAAAAGGGTGTAGCTTGCCCGTTAATAATAGTAAATGATTTTTTCTTCTATAATTCTTGGCTAATATAATTTTATAAATTATTTTATTTATTTTGATTTTATGATGGATGCATACTGCACCAAGCCAACCCATGATCGCTGTGTAACTCGCACGATAAGAAAGTTGGACCAATATTGCAATGGATTGGACGGATCTCGAGCCACAAACTTTATGCCTGATTTAAAATAAAGCCAAGCTGGAGCCAATGATTTATGAACCTGATAGTCTATCCTGGCCTTCCCAGATGCTTATATTGCATATACAAATATATTTGGCATATATTATAATATAAATATGACAAAAATATATACTAATAATTATCTTTCTTATACAGGTAAAGACATTATTCATTTGAGGAATTATTCTCCTGATTAAGAATGCACATATTACGGATTCAAATTTGGAATGGTCAAAGATGCGGATGATTTTTTTTTCTTTTTTTTTTTAAATAATGATTTTAGTTTCTTACTTATTTGGACTGGCTCAAATTCGGTCCATACATGTTGGATTAACTATGGATTTGGCTGAGCTTGGGCAGTTGTCTGGTATCCCAGGTCTAGCTTTCTATAGCCCAGTCCAGCTATGTATCCTTATATTTTATATAAAATAATCATGTCACCGGACCGTATAATTTTACACTGCTTAAAAAATTATTTTATAAAAATATGTTTGGTTGGGATGTATCAAAAGATAAAATAATACGATGATTCAAGAAAATAATTTATCTAAAAATTAATTATAAAAAAATAATTTTTATTATATTTGATTGGTAAAATAATTATTACAGAAAATGACATTGAAAAAAGATTACTACGTTTAATTGGAAATAATTCTATACACAAATATAATAAAATTTATAAATATATCATTTAATATAAAATAAGATTCTAATACTAGAACAACATAGTCATCTCCAATAAATTTTTATATAATGACTATAATTATATAGTCTTTTGTACAATGTCATGTCCATCTTAATTTTTTTATAAAATTTTTTAATAGAATGAATTTGAAAAGACATCCGAACAAATTTAATTATTATTTTTACAGCTATAGTGCGGACGATTTTGTTAAGTAATAGTGACCTAATCAACGGATCCTAATGGGAATAACCAAAAAATCTAATATGAAAGTGTTTTCCTACATCGTTTCAGGGGAGTGGCAAACATTTTTTTTTTTTTCTTGTCGTCAATTAGAGAACAACCAAAGCTATGAGTCTTGATCCCATTCAAATTTGACGGCCCGAGAGAGATGTCAGAGGAGACGGCCTATTGAACTTTGTGGGAGTCCCCTCATGGCCCCTTGGTGCAGGTTGCAATGCTTCCGCCCAGCTATTACCTCCTTTGTGGTGATTGCCAACATCTTATTGGAGTTATTATAATAGAAATGGTTTGTTTTGAGCTGATATCAACAACGATCTTGTTTAGTATTCCAACTTTTGACATTCGGCAAAGATTCCAAGCTGTAACAGTTAACTTGCATTGGGAGATCATATTTTGTAAACCATGGGCAGGCAATAGATCTTGGAATTATAGAAATTTCTTCAAAAATAATATTCTTTAACAAGAGAAAGCTCATAAAAGACTTCTGATTACATGCTAATCGGCTGAAGCACTTGAGAGATAACGAAGGTTGAGCCCAATGGATAGACAACAATCGTATTAACTCTGTATTTGGTTGGGATCATAAGAGAGAGGATGGATGAAATTGGAAGGATGGATGCCTCCATTTATTATTTGATTCAAAAGTTATAAAAAAAATAGATAGAAAAGGATAAATTGTCTCTCTATTCTGAACCATTATTTTACATCCTCTTAAATTGGAAGGATAAAGAAAGGATGAATAGAGCATTGAAAGATGGATTTTTGTATTGATAAAATTATTCTTTATTAATTTTTTTAATAAAATATAATACTTATTCATTTTTTTATTTATATTATTATATATATTTTTATATATACTACTAATCATATACTATTAAATTTTATTAGCCATTATTTTAATTTTAATATATAATAATTATAATTATAATTAAATATTTATATAATAATAATTAATTATTTAAATTAAATTATTAATTAATTAATTATATAATTAATTAGTTAATAATTAATTAATAAAATTATATATTCAATTAAATTTTTGTATAATTATAGATTATAAAGATTATAAATTTATATATTGTTTACTTCTTTAGTACAAATAAGCGTTATAAATTGATAATAATAATATTTTTATAAAAAATAGTTTAGTAAAATATTACACAAATATCATTCATCCTTCTTCTTATTTATTCCTTCTATACCAAACAGAGGAGAAAATAATTTTCATTCATTTTTTCATATTTTATGAAATATATGAGAGGATGGATGAAAAATCTATCTATTATTTTCTTAATTCATCCTTTCTCTTCTATCTATTCTTTCTTCAATCTATTCTTTGTACTAAATAGGCGTAAAAAATCAGAACTAATCACCAACCCGTAGAACCAAAGTAACACACAGCTAAGCATCTTATAAGTCGACCGCATACAATCACCGACAATGAAAAGCTCGTAACGTTAAAAGGAAAAATTTTGATGCGATCTGTAATGCGGGATATCGACAACCCCAACAACCGTAGGTGCTTATCATCGAGGAACTTTTGAAACAATATGTGATGCGGATATCTGTTCTCCCCCACGAAAACTATCCAGGAAATTTCGAACATAGTAGTTGAATATGGTCTAAAGGATGTCAAATTTGAATGATTCACCATATTCGAATTCTAAAGGTCACCATGCTACATAATAAATACATCGTTAAGCAGTTTCATCAATTCTCTCTAGAAAGCGAAAATGATCATATACCTTCTTTTTTTTCCCTAAATGCTATCAGGTTCCTACCATGATCCAGTACTTTCCTCCTTTTTGTACCGACTACAGAGAACTTTGCTGCGAGCATGGTGACCTCATTGTTCATTAGAACAAACTGCAATATCTAACTATCAGATTGGAAAAAGTTATTTCGAAATGCTAATACTCATTTCATATAATTAATTCAAATAAAAGGAGCATTTGATTGATGATTACATTTCCCTAATTATGATCATCATCATTGCACTTATTAAGCTTTTTCTTGGAGAATGAACCGAGCAAGATAATATTTATAAAAAGGAAGCGACGTACATGGCCTCAGATGCAAATGTCTAGTCAGTACGGCTTGTGCTAGATGAGCACAATATGTTGAGATAAATAATCTGACATTTTCTTTCTTTCATCGTTCGTGAAGAAAAGTCTAGGCATACCCTAAGAATTTATTCTCTAAATGAGATTAAAATGGGGCATATAATTCTGAAAAGCATTTGTTGGATCATGAAAGGCAGTGGAAGAGAGTAGCTGCAAGATCCTTGAGGAGAGCATTTCAAGGCAAGGCAGAAAAAATCAAGTGGGATTCTAAGCTAGGCAGCAGGAGTGGGGGTGAAGAGAGGCCAAGAGGCCATGGGTATCGAAGGTCCAATGTGAACCGAGTGCGAGGAGGTTGATATCAGTAGGAATTGACTTGAGGTGGTGTGGCCAACTCTTGGGAAAAGGCAACCAATCAACCTCCTCCTCATCTTCTGTTTTTTTTTTTTTCGGTTTAAGCTGGTGTGGCTGAAATGGGGTGGGGGGCAAAGGCCAGTCCAGGACTCGGGGGATTGTTTTATTTGCAAAAGCATGACCGTGCAACCGAAGAACAAGGCCGGATACTCTTATTGCAAATATGGAGAAAGGTTGCGTGAAAAGCGCCATGGAAACTACCTCGCGTTTGCAATACCTAAACGCCACACATGTTAATTTCATCTCTGGATGGGGACGTGCCAACAGTCTCTCGCCTTCGCGCAGAAGATAACGTGTGACTCTAGGTTACCATATATTCTTCGTTGCTAGGACTGATGGTGGCAAATGGCGATGACATGATCCTGGTAATTACATCACACTTCACCCTGTACCACATATTCGTTTTTGGAGCAGGATAAAAAAATTAGGGATGACAATGGATCGAATTTGGATCGAATATTGTACTATCCATCTCCAAACTCGAACTTAATATCCTATACCCAAATCCTACCTGATACCCAATCGGATAAGAAAAGAGATATCCATCTTCGTACCAACAGATTCGGAGATATCACGGATAACCCATTTCTCTATATCCATCCATATCCACCCATGTTTATCCATATCCAAAAAAATAATTAAAATAATTTTATGCATATTATCAATCAAAATAAAATTATCAATTCAATATAAACATAATTTATAAGTCTAAATTTATAGAAATCAAACATAGAAATAGAATTATAATTCACATAAAATATATAAATAATCAAAATAATTTTATGCATATTATCAACCAAAAAGAATTACCAAATATAATTATAATATATATATTCGGATATGGGTTTAGGTATTGCCCATATCCGTAGGTTCGTATTTAGGTTTGGATAAAAACAGCATTATTCATATCCTATCCATATCCGTGCTGCAGTTTTCGGATTTTATCTAATCCAAATTCAAATCAAGTCAAATCCTATTTTCAGGATTTGATCGGATTTGGGTAGGGTGCATACCTATCGGATCGGATCGATTTTACCATCCTCAAAAAAATAAACCATTATACTCATGATAGTAACTTCATATATTAAGATGAATCTTGAATTATTATGATTAACATGTGGACATGATCTCTTGAGCATGTTTTATTTTTCAAATGGAGGAACTAAATATAAGCTGCTTAATTACCTATGCTTCAGGTATTATAAATTATAAAAAAGCCCGACTCTCTCGCAGCCCTACGCGAAATGGGCCAAGGCAACATAACGCTCTTACGCTATTGTTCAAAGGCCTGCTTTGAGGTTGCAATCTCTCGGGCCATGTTTGGTCCCACCTGATCCACTTCTTTCTTAGGCTTGCAAACAAAACCCAATTGGAAAAGAAAAATCTTTGGTGCACCATGCAGTGCAATAAAATTGATGTGAAATATACCATCCAATCATATTAAACATATAATCATCATTTTTTTAATATATATTTAATTTCGATCTAATCTGGATCCAAAACGTGTGCTTATTGTCTTTCTTCGTCTTTTAGGGGCCGTCGAGAGTAGCAGTCGGCCTCCATGGTGGAAAAAAAATGATTTTCTTGGCCAACATCATGTTATTGACATGCCCGCCACAAACTCCGGCGTGCTCCTCATGCATCACTTGCTGGACTTCCTCTTCTGTTAGGCAGCGCAACAAAACGTGGTTTAATGATCTTTTATAGAGCTGTTCCCCGCACAGCACATAGCGGATGGCCAGTTTTCGCACAATCTGACGGCCGTCGCAAACTCTGGAAACGATTGGTCTCGCAGGAAATTCATTTTCGAGAAAATTTTATTTTTCAATTTGAAATTTTGAATGACTGAAATATTCTTCTTCTTTTAAAAAAATTATGATATCCTACATATATATTATATATTATGATATCTTATGGTCAAATTATGATTTTCTACATATAGAATGTCATAATTTTTCTTTCAAAAATCATAATTTTTCTTTCAAAAGTCATTGAAAATTTATAGAATTTTTAAATGATAAAAATATTTCTTCTTTCTTTATGACATTATGTGTGTAGGAAGTAATAATTTGATTGCATGATGCCACAATATAATTATGAGATCTCATAATTTTTTCAGAAGAAGAAGAATATTTTAATTATTCAAAATTTTAAATAAAAAAATAGATTTATAAATATTAAATACGTGTTAGAAAGCGATGGGCATTAAATACATGTTAAAAAATGATGACTACATCATCCAATCAAATAGGATGTATTTTTTCTACATCAAGCATGGTGTACAAGGAATTACTCACTGGGAACCCTTTAGGCATCTAATCGGTGTTAGTAGACCGTGCCGAGCCTTTGAATCTTGACTACCAGCGCCAAATCCGCGAATATATAGATACGAGAAAGTTGAGCCCAAAGACTCAAAGAACCATTTCAAATTTTAAGCCCAACTTGCTGCATCATGATTTAAACTGGTCTTGGTGGACCAGCCCGGTAAAACATGAGCACATGATTAAGATCTCATCACAAGAACAAACTGACTGCAGAGTGCGGACATCTTCATATAAAAACCCAACAAGGACTATCCAGCTAGGTTTTGATATTTTTTGAAGCGAAATTCTTTGTGCGCCGCGCGCGGTGCGGAAACCGCGCACCGCGTGAGCGAATCACCGCACGCGGTGCGCAAAGAATTGCTCTTTTTCGAATCTTCACTACTAGTTGGATCCAATTGTAGAATAAATACACAAGCCCAATCACTTAACAAAGGCCCATTGTACATATGTGCCCCTTCCTGCATCGTTGTTTAAACTGGGCTTGGTGGACCAGCCTGACAAAACACGAGTACATGATTAAGATCTCATCACAAGAATAAACAGAATTTCATCCAGCCTTTTGCATCAAACTGCAAAGATTGAACAACAGTAATTTAACCGTCCTCTATTTTCAGTTAACAGACTAAAAAAGTTAAATACCGCAGGCAGACGAGAGCATTTTTGATGCAATATTTTTTTTTTGTAAGGTAACCATGTCTCTCAATTACAAGAGGTTGGCGAAGACGTTTGGAGTAACAGAAAAATCTAGGAACTGCAAAGCAAAGGAAAGCGAGAAGCACAACCTGCCATCTCACTCTCCCTCTCTCCCCACCACCTACAGATTCAGCAGGAGAATTTTCACCCGCTGCAGAATCAACATATGACAGCTAAAAGAAAGAAACAGATATGAGAGTATGATGAGAATAATAGAACACATAAAACTGAGAAAATAAAATTCCTGATGGACGAGCTACCCGCCTAAACCTATCTTTTTTTTTTCAACACTTACAATTATGATATTTATCATCCTTCACCATTAATTACTGCTACTAACATATATAGTTATCATCATCATTAGAAGGGATATATACGGAGCAAATTACCAACAAAGCCACCAAATATGGATGAAGTTCCGCGTGGAAATCCTTTGCTATATATGGATTAATGGCCTCCCGTATATATATATACATATATATATATATATATTCACATGGCCGCACCATTGATTTAATTGTTGTTATTTTTTCCGGTTCTTTATTCCAAATTAGAGGGGGGAGGAGATTTTTGGGCATCTGTTTGCTGGTTTTTTTTGATATTATTTTATGATGATAATGATGGTCGATAAGAATTATTAGGAAGGGCGGAGGAGGAAGCAGTCGGAAGGGGAAGTGTGGCGAAAGTGGCAGCGGTGTCCGTAGGGGCAGGTGTCGCCGGCGAGGATCATGCGGCAGATCTGGGTCTTATAGCGGGGGTGGCGGATAACAGGGCGGAGCTCGGTGATGCCGTGGGCGAACTGGCAGTTCTCGCCATAGGGGCACTCCCCGCTCTCCTCCCACTTGTTGCACAGCTCCGTCTTGAACATTCCCTGG